>NW_026737062.1:0-51723 GCF_949786415.1 Peromyscus eremicus | reverse complement strand
CCTAAATGGATTTGAATCACATGCAGTTTTTGGTCCCAGGAGCAAGAGTTGTTTTCTGGTAAGGAAAGTCACTATTGTGCTCCCATTTACATACACAGTGCAAATAGCACTCGCATCTGTTCCCAGAAGTACAGTGTATTGGACTGAAGCAGAGCTACTGTTCTTGTCAGTTTCCTAAGCAGACTTGAACTAGATATGGCCCGTGTGTATAGGAAGTACAGTTCTATTGTTCTGAGAATGCTCACTGTTCTGGCCCTATGGGAAACACAGTAGAGTAGAAGAGTGCTCTTTTCTCAAAAGCAGAGTGTGTTTCTTGTAAGGCGAGCTAGCGTTTGTTTCCCAGTTATAAATGGAGTTGAATCACATGCAGTTTCTGGACCTATGAGCATGAATTGTTTTCTGGTAAGAAGAGTCACTATTGCGCTCCCATTGTCATACACAGGGCAATTAGCACTGGCGTCTGTTCCCAGCATGTACAGTGTATTGGACTGAAGAGGATCTACTGTTCTTGTCAGTTTCCTAAGTAGAATTGAACTAGATATGGCTGTGTGCCTAGGAAGCACAGTTTTTTTGTTCTGAGCAAGCTCACTGTTCTGGCCCTATAGGAAACAAAGTAGAGTAGAAGAGTGATAGTTTCGAAAAAGCAGAGTGTCTTTCTTGTAAGACGAGCTAGCGTTTGTTTCCCAGTCCTAAATGGAGTTGAATCACATGAAGTTTCTGGTCCTACAAGCAAGAGTTGTTTTCTGGTAAGGAAAGTCACTATTGCGATCCCATTGCCATACACAGTGCAAATAGCACTCGCATCTGCTCCCAGCAAGTGCAGTGTATTGGACTGAAGAAGAGCTACTGTTCTTGTCAGTTTCCTAAGCAGAGTTGAACTAGATATGGCCCATGTGTGTAGGAAACACAGTTCTTTTGTTCTGAGCAAGCTCACTGTACGGACCCCATAAGAAACACAGTAGAGTAGAAGACTGCTCTTTTCTCAAAAGCAGAGTGTGTTTCTTGTAAGGCGAGCTAGCATTTGTTTCCCAATCCTAAATGGAGATGAATCACATGGATTTTCTTGTCCTACGAGTAAGATATGTTTCTGGTAAGAAGAGTCACTATTGCGCTACCATTGTCATACACAGAGCAAATAGCACTGGCGTCTGTTCCCAGCATGTACAGTGTATTGGACTGAAAAGCATCTACTGTTCTTGTCAGTTTCCTAAGCAGAGTTGAACTAGATATGGCCCGTGTGTGTAGGAAGCACAGTTCTTTTGTTCTGAGATTGCTCACTATTCTGGCCTTATAGGAAAGACATTAGAGTAGAAGAGTGCTCCTTTCTCAAAAGCAGAGTGTGTTTCTTGTAAGTCATGCTAGCGTTTGTTTCCCAGTCCTAAATGGAGTTGAATCACATGCAGTTTCTGGTCCTACGAGCAAGAGTTGTTTTCTGGTAAGAAGAGTCACTATTGCGCTCCCATTGTCATAAACGGGGCAAATAGCACTGGCATCTGTGTACAGATGTATTGGACTGAAGAGGATCTGCTGTTCTTGTCAGTTTCCTAAGCATAATTGAACTACATATGGCCCGTGTGTGTAGGAAGCACAGTTCTTTTGTTCTGAGCAAGCTCACTGTTCGGACCCCATAGGAAACACAGTAGAGTAGAGGAGTGCTCTTTTCTCAAAAGCAGAGTGTGTTTCTTGTAAGGTAAGCTAGTGTTTGTTTCCCAATCAGAAATGGAGTTGAGTCACATCCAGTTTTTGGTCCTACGAGCAAGAGTTGTTTTCTGGTAAGGAAAGTCACTATTGTGGTCCCAATGCCATACACAGTGCAAATAGCACTCGCGTCTGTTCCCAGCAAGAACAGTGTATTGTACTGAAGAGGAGCTACTGCTCTTGTCAGTTTCCTAAGCAGAGTTGAACTAGATATGGCCCGTGTGTGTAGGAAGCACAGTTCTTTTGTTCTGAGCAAGCTCATTGTTGGGACCCCATAGGAAAGACAGTAGAGTAGAAGAGTGCTCTTTTCTCAAAAGCAGAGTGTGTTTCTTGTAAGGCGAGCTAGCGTTTGTTTCCCAGTCCTAAATGGAGTTGAATCACATGCAGTTTCTTGTCCTATGAGCAAGAGTTGTTTTCTGGTAAGAAGAGTCACTATTGCGCTCCCATTGTCATACACAGAGCATATAGCACTGGCGTCCATTCCAAGCAAGTACAGTGTATTGGAGTGAAGCAGAGCTACTGTTCATGTCAGTTTCCTAAGCATAGTTGAACTAGATATGGCCCCTGTGTGTAGGAAGCACAGTTCTTTTGTTCTGAGCAAGCTCACTGTTCGGACCCCATAGGAAACACAGTAGAGTAGAAGAGTGCTCTTTTCTCAAAAGCAGAGTGTGTTTCTTGCAAGGCGAGCTAGCGTTTGTTTCCCAGTCTTAAATGGAGTTGAATCACATGCAGTTTCTTGTCCTACGAGCAAGAGTTGTTTTCTGGTAAGAAGAGTCACTATTGTGCTCCCATTGTCATACACAGTTCAAATAGCACTTGCGTGTGTTCCCAGCATGTACAGTGTATTGGACTGAAGAGGATCTACTGTTCTTGTCAGTTTCCTAAGCAGAATTGAACTAGATATGGCCGTATTTGTAGAAAGCACAGTTCTTTTGTTCTGAGCAAACTCACTGTTCTGGCCCTATAGGAAACACAGTAGAGTAGAAGAGTGCTCTTTTCTCAAAAGCAGAGTGCGTTTCTTGTAAGGCGAGCTAGCGTTTGTTTCCCAGTCCTAAATGGAGTTGAATCACATGCAGTTTTTGGTTCTATGAGCAAGAGTTGTTTTCTGGTAAGGAAAGTGTCTATTGTGCTCCCATTTCCATACACAGTGCAAATAACACTCGCATCTATTCCCAGCAAGTACAGTGTATTGGACTGAAGCGGAGCTACTGTTCTTGTCAGTTTCCTAAGCAGAGTTGAACTAGATATGGCCCCTTGTGTAGGAAGCACAGTTCTTTTGTTCTGAGAATGTTCACTGTTCTGGCCCTATAGGAAACACAGTAGAGTAGAAGAGTGCTCTTTTCTCAAAAGCAGAGTGTGTTTCTTGTAAGGCGAGCTAGCGTTTGTTTCCCAATCCTAAATGGAGATGAATCACATGCAGTTTCTTGTCCTACGAGCAAGAGTTGTTTTCTGGTAAGAAGAGTCACTATTGTGCTCCCATTGTGATACTAGGGCAAATAGCACTGGCGTCTGTTCCGAGCATGTACAGTGTATTGGACTGAAGAGGAGCTACTGTTCATGTCAGTTTCCTAAGCAGAGTTGAACTAGATATGGCCCGTGTGTGTAGGAAGCACAGTTCTTTTGTTCTGAGAATGCTCACTTTTCGGGCACCATAGGAAACACAGCATTGTAGAGGAGTGCTCTTTTCTCAAAAGCAGAGTGTGTTTCATGTAAGGCGAGCTAGTGTTTGTTTCCCAGTCCTAAATGGAGTTGAATCACATGCAGTTTCTTGTCCTACGAGCAAGAGTTGTTTTCTGGTAAGAAGAGTCACTATTGTGCTCCCATTGTGATACTAGGGCAAATAGCACTGGCGTCTGTTCCCAGCATGTACAGTGTATTGGACTGAAGAGGATCTACTGTTCTTGTCAGTTTCCTAAGCAGAGTTGAACTAGATATGGCCCGTGAGTGTAGGAAGCACAGTTCTTTTGTTCTGAGCAAGCTCACTGTTCGGAACCCTTAGGAAACACAGTAGAGTAGAAGAGTGCTCTTTTCTCAAAAGCAGAGTGTGTTTCTTGTTAGGCGAGCTAGCGTTTGTTTCCCAGTCCTAAATGGAGTTGAATCACATGCAGTTTTTGGTCCTACGACCAAGAGATGTTTTCTGGTAAGGAAAGTCACTATTACGCTCCCATTGCCATACACAGTGCAAATAGCACTCACGTCTGTTCCCAGCAAGTACAGTGTATTGGACTGAAGCAGAGCTACTGTTCTTGTCAGTTTCCTAAGCAGAGTTGAACTAGACATGGCCCCTGTGTGTAGGAAGCACAGTTCTTTTGTTCTGAGCAAGCTCACTGTTCGGACCCCATAGGAAACACAGTAGAGTAGAAGAGTGCTCTTTTCTCAAAAGCAGTGTGTGTTTCTTGTAAGGCAAGCTAGCGTTTGTTTCCCAGTTCTAAATGGAGTTGAATCACATGCAGTTTTTGGTCCTACGACCAAGAGTTGTTTTCTGGTAAGGAAAGTCACTATTGCGCTCCCATTTCCATACACAGTGCAAATAGCACTCGCGTCTGTTCCCAGCAAGTACAGTGTATTGGATTGAAGCGGAGCTACTGTTCTTGTCAGTTTCCTAAGCAGAGTTGAACGAGATATGTCCCGTGTGTGTAGGAATCACAGTTCTTTTGTTCTGAGCAAGCTCACTATTCGGACCCCATAGGAAACACAGTAGAGTAGAAGAATGCTCTTTTCTCAAAATCAGAGAGTCTTTCTTGTAAGGCGAGCTAGTGTTTGTTTCCCAGTCAGAAATGGAGTTGAATCCCATGCAGTTTCTTGTCCTATGAGTAAGAGTTGTTTTCTGATAAGAAGAGTCACTATTGTGCTCCTGTTGCCGTACACAGTGCAAATAGCACTCGCGTCTGTTCTCAGCAAGTACAGTGTATTGGACCGAATAGGAGCTACTGTTCTTGTCAGTTTCCTAAGCAGAGTTGAACTACATATGGTCCGTGTGTGTAGGAAACACAGTTCTTTTGTTCTGAGCGAGCTCACTATTCGGACCCTATAGGAAACACAGTAGAGTAGAAGAGTGCTCTTTTCTCAAAAGCAGAGTGTGTTTCTTGTAAGGCAAGCTGGCATTTGTTTCCCAGTCCTAAATGGAGCTGAATCACATGCAGTTTCTGGTCCTACGAGCAAGAGTTGTTTTCTCATAAGGAAAGTCACTATTGCACTCCCATTGCCATACACAGTGCAAATAGCACTCGCGTCTGTTACCATCAAGTACAGTGTATTGGACTGAAGAGGAGCTACTGTTCTTTTCAGTTTCCTAAGCAGAGTTGAACTAGATATGGCCCGTGTGTGTAGGAAGCACAGTTCTTTTGTTCTGAGCAAGCTCACTCTTCGGACCCCATAGGAAACACAGTCGAGTAGAAGAGTGCTCTTTTCTCAAAAGCAGAGTGTGTTTCTTGTTAGGCAAGGTAGCGTTTGTTTCCCAGTCCTAAATGGAGTTGAATCACATGCAGTTTCTTGTCCTACGAGCAAGAGTTATTTTCTGGTAAGAAGAGTCACTATTGCGTTCCCATTGTCATACACAGGGCAAATAGCACTGGTGTCTGTTCCCAGCAAGTACAGTGTATTGGACTGAAGCGGAGCTACTGTTCTTGTCAGTTTCCTAAGCAGAGTTAACCTAGATATGGCCCCTGTTTGTAGGAAGCTCAGTTCTTTTGTTCTGAGCAAGCTCACTGTTCCGACCACTTAGGATACACAGTAGAGTAGAAGAGTGCTCTTTTCGCAAAGCAGAGTGTGTTTCTTGTAAGGAGAGCTAGCGTTTGTTTCCCAGTCCTAAATGGAGTTGAATCACATCCAGTTTCTGGTCCTATGAGCAAGAGTTATTTTCTGATAAGAAGAGTCACTATTGTGCTCCCATTGTCATACAAAGGGCAAATAGCCCTGGCGTCTGTTCCCAGCATGTACAGTGTATTGGACTGAAGAGGAGCTACTGTTCTTGTCAGTTTCCTAAGCAGAGTATAACTAGATATGGCCCCTGTGTGTAGGAAGCACAGTTCTTTTGTTCTGAGCAAGCTCACTGTTCTGGCCCTATAGGAAACACAGTAGAGTAGAAGAGTGCTCTTTTCTCAAAAGCACAGTGTGTTTTTTGTAAGGCGAGCTAGCGTTTGTTTCCCAGTCCTAAATGGAGTTGAATCACATGCAGTTTTTGGTCCTACGACCAAGAGTTGTTTTCTGGTAAGGAAAGTCACTATTGTGCTCCCATTTACATACACAGTGCAAATAGCACTCGCGTCTGTTCCCAGCAAGTACAGTGTATTGGACTGAAGTGGAGCTACTGTTTTGTCAGTTTCCTAATCAGAGTTGAACGAGATATGTCCCGTGTGTGTAGGATTCACAGTTTTTTTGTTCTGAGCAAGCTCACTATTCGGACCCCATAGGAAAAACAGTAGAGTAGAAGAGTGCTCTTTTCTCAAAATCAGAGAGTCTTTCTTGTAAGGCGAGCTAGTGTTTGTTTCCCAGTCAGAAATGGAGTTGAATCCCATGCAGTTTCTTGTCCTATGAGTAAGAGTTGTTTTCTGATAAGAAGAGTCACTATTGTGCTCCTATTGCCATACACAGTGCAAATAGCACTCGCGTCTGTTCTCAGCAAGTACAGTGTATTGGACTGAATAGGAGCTACTGTTCTTGTCAGTTTCCTAAGCAGAGTTGAACTACATATGGTCCGTGTGTGTAGGAAACACAGTTCTTTTGTTCTGAGCAAGCTCACTATTCCGACCCTATAGGAAACACAGTAGAGTAGAAGAGTGCTCTTGTCTCAAAAGCAGAGTGTGTTTCTTGTAAGGCAAGCTAGCATTTGTTTCCCAGTCAGAAATGGAGTTGAATCCCATGCAGTTTCTGGTCCTACGAGCAAGAGGTGTTTTATGGTAAGGAAAGTCACTATTGCGCTCCCATTTCCATACACAGTGCAAATAGCACTCGCGTCTGTTCTTAGCAAGTACAGTGTATTGGACTGAAGAGGAGCTACTGTTCTTGTCAGTTTCCTAAGCAGAGATGAACTAGATATGGCCCGTGTGTGTAGGAAGCACAGTTTTTTTTTTCTGAGCAAGCTCACTGGTCAGACCACCTTTGAAACACAGTAGAGTAGAAGAGTGCTCTTTTCTCAAAAGCAGAGTGTGCTTTTTGTAAGGCGAGATAGCGTTGTTTCCCAGTCCCAAATGGAGTTGAATCTCATGCAGTTTTTGGTCCTACGACCAAGAGTTGTTTTCTGGTAAGGAAAGTCACTATTGCGCTCCCATTTCCATACACAGTGCAAATAGCACTCACGTCTGTTCCCAGCAAGTACAGTGTATTGGACTGAAGCGTAGCTACTGTTCTTGTCAGTTTCCTAAGCAGAGTTGAACTAGATATGGCCCCTGTGTGTAGGAAGCACAGTTCTTTTGTTCTGAGCAAGCTCACTATTCGGACCCCATAGGAAACGCAGTAGAGTAGAAGAGTGCTCTTTTCTCAAAATCAGAGTGTCTTTCTTGTAAGGCGAGCCAGTGTTTGTTTCCCAGTCAGAAATGGAGTTGAATCCCATGCAGTTTCTTGTCCTACGAGCAAGAGTTGTTTTCTGGTAAGAAGAGTCACTATTGCGTTCCCATTGTCATACACAGGGCAAATATCACTGGTGTCTGTTCCCAGCAAGTACAGTGTATTGGACTGAAGCAGAGCTACTGTTCTTGTCAGTTTCCTAAGCAGAGTTAACCTAGATATGGCCCCTGTTTGTAGGAAGCTCAGTTCTTTTGTTCTGAGCAAGCTCACTGTTCCTACCACATAGGATACACAGTAGAGTAAAAGAGTGCTGTTTTCTCAAAGCAGAGTGTGTTTCTTGTAAGGAGAGCTAGCGTTTGTTTCCCAGTCCTAAATGGAGTTGAATCACATGCAGTTTCTGGTCCTATGAGCAAGAGTTGTTTTCTGGTAAGAAGAGTCACTATTGTGCTCCCATTGTCATACAAATGGCAAATAGCCCTGGCGTCTGTTCCCAGCATGTACAGTGTATTGGACTGAAGAGGAGCTACTGTTCTTGTCAGTTTCCTAAGCAGAGTATAACTAGATATGGCCCCTGTGTGTAGGAAGCACAGTTCTTTTGTTCTGAGCAAGCTCACTGTTCTGGCCCTATAGGAAACACAGTAGAGTAGAAGAGTGCTCTTTTCTCAAAAGCAGAGTGTGTTTTTTGTAAGGCAAGGTAGCGTTTGTTTCCCAGTCCTAAATAGAGTTGAATCACATGCAGTTTTTGGTCCTACGACCAAGAGTTGTGTTCTGGTAAGGAAAGTCACTATTGCGCTCCCATTGCCATACACAGTGCAAATAGCACACGCGTCTGTTCCCAGCAAGAACAGTGTATTGGACTGAAGCGGAGCTACTGTTCTTGTCAGTTTCCTAAGCAGAGTTGAACGAGATATGTCCCATGTGTGTAGGAATCACAGTTCTTTTGTTCTAAGCAAGCTCACTATTCGGACCCCATAGGAAACACAGTAGAGTAGAAGAGTGCTCATTCTCAAAATCAGAGAGTCTTTCTTGTAAGGCGAGCTAGTGTTTGTTTCCCAGTCAGAAATGGATTTGAATCCCATGCAGTTTCTTGTCCTATGAGTAAGAGTTGTTTTCTGATAAGAAGAGTCACTATTGTGCTCCTATTGCCATACACAGTGCAAATAGCACTCGCATCTTTTCCCAGCTAGTACAGTGTTTTGGACTGAAGAGGAGCTACCGTTCTTGTCAGTTTCCTAAGCAGAGTTGAACTAGATATGGCCCGTGTGTGTAGGAAGCACAGTTCTTTTGTTCTGAGCAATCTCACTGTTCAGACCCCATAGGAAACACAGTAGAGTAGAAGAGTGCTCTTTTCTCAAAAGCAGAGTGTGTTTCTTGTAAGGCGAGCTAGCGTTTGTTTCCCAGTCCGAAATGGAGTTGAATAACATCCAGTTTTTGGTCCTATGAGCAAGAGTTGTTTTCTGGTAAGGAAAGTCACTATTGCGCTCCCATTGCCATACACAGTGCAAATAGCACTCCCGTCTGTTCCCAGCAAGTATAGTGTATTGGACTGAAGAGGAGCTACTGTTCTTGTCAGTTTCCAAAGCAGAGTTGAACTAGATATGGCCCGTGTGTTTAGGAAGCACAGTTCTTTTGTTATGAGCAAGCTCAATGTTCGGGACCCATAGGAAACACAGTGGAGTAGAAGACTGCTCTTTTCTCAAAAGCATAGTGTGTTTCTTGTAAGGCGAGCTAGTGTTTGTTTCCCAGTCAGAAATGGAGTTGAATCCCATGCAGTTTCTGGTCCTACGAGCAAGAGGTGTTTTATGGTAAGGAAAGTCACTATTGCGCTCCCAATTCCATACACAGTGCAAATAGCACTCGCGTCTGTTCTTAGCAAGTACAGTGTATTGGACTGAAGAGGAGCTACTGTTCTTGTCAGTTTCCTAAGCAGAGATGAACTAGATATGGCCCGTGTGTGTAGGAAGCACATTTCTTTTGTTCTGAGCAAGCTCACTGGTCAGACCCCCTAGGAAACACAGTAGAGTAGAAGAGTGCTCTTTTCTCAAAAGCAGAGTGTGTTTTTTGTAAGGCGAGATAGCGTTGTTTCCCAGTCCTAAATGGAGTTGAATCTCATGCAGTTTTTGGTCCTATGAGCAAGAGTTGTTTTCTGGTAAGGAAAGTCACTATTGCGCTCCCATTTCCATACACAGTGCAAATAGCACTCACGTCTGTTCCCAGCAAGTACCGTGTATTGGACTGAAGCGGAGCTACTGTTCTTGTCAGTTTCCTAAGCAGAGTTGAACGAGATATGGCCCCTGTGTGTAGGAAGCACAGTTCTTTTGTTCTGAGCAAGCTCACTATTCGGACCCCATAGGAAACGCAGTAGAGTAGAAGAGTGCTCTTTTCTCAAAATCAGAGTGTCTTTCTTGTAAGGCGAGCTAGTGTTTGTTTCCCAGTCCTAAATGGAGTTGAATCACATGCAGTTTCTGGTCCTACGAGCAAGAGTTGTTTTCTGGTAAGAAGAGTCACTATTGCACTCCCATTGTCATAAACAGGGCAAATAGCACTGGCATCTGTGTACAGATGTATTGGACTGAAGAGGATCTGCTGTTCTTGTCAGTTTCCTAAGCATAATTGAACTACATAGGCCCGTATGTGTAGGAAGCACAGTTCTTTTGTTCTGAGCAAGCTCACTGTTCGGACCCCATAGGAAACACAGTAGAGTAGAAGAGTGATGGTTTCGAAAAAGCAGAGTGTCTTTCTTGTAAGACGAGCTAGCGTTTGTTTCCCAGTCCTAAATGGAGTTGAATCACATGAAGTTTCTGGTCCTACGAGCAAGAGTTGTTTTCTGGTAAGGAAAGTCACTATTGCGATCCCATTGCCATACACAGTGCAAATAGCACTCGCATCTGCTCCCAGCAAGTGCAGTGTATTGGACTGAAGAAGAGCTACTGTTCTTGTCAGTTTCCTAAGCAGAGTTGAACTAGATATGGCCCATGTGTGTAGGAAACACAGTTCTTTTGTTCTGAGCAAGCTCACTGTACGGACCCCATAAGAAACACAGTAGAGTAGAAGACTGCTCTTTTCTCAAAAGCAGAGTGTGTTTCTTGTAAGGCGAGCTAGCATTTGTTTCCCAATCCTAAATGGAGATGAATCACATGGATTTTCTTGTCCTACGAGTAAGAGATGTTTTCTGGTAAGAAGAGTCACTATTGCGCTACCATTGTCATACACACAGCAAATAGCACTGGCGTCTGTTCCCAGCATGTACAGTGTATTGGACTGAAGAGCATCTACTGTTCTTGTCAGTTTCCTAAGCAGAGTTGAACTAGATATGGCCCGTGTGTGTAGGAAGCACAGTTCTTTTGTTCTGAGATTGCTCACTATTCTGGCCTTATAGGAAAGACATTAGAGTAGAAGAGTGCTCCTTTCTCAAAAGCAGAGTGTGTTTCTTGTAAGTCATGCTAGCGTTTGTTTCCCAGTCCTAAATGGAGTTGAATCACATGCAGTTTCTGGTCCTACGAGCAAGAGTTGTTTTCTGGTAAGAAGAGTCACTATTGCGCTCCCATTGTCATACACAGAGCAAATAGCACTGGCGTCTGTTCCAAGCAACTACAGTGTATTGGAGTGAAGCAGAGCTACTGTTCATATCAGTTTCCTAAGCATAGTTGAACTAGATATGGCCCCTGTGTGTAGGAAGCACAGTTCCTTTGTTCTGAGCAAGCTCACTGTTCGGACACCATAGGAAACACAGTAGAGTAGAAGAGTGCTCTTTTCTCAAAAGCAGAGTGTGTTTTTGCAAGGCGAGCTAGCGTTTGTTTCCCAGTCCTAAATGGAGTTGAATCACATGCAGTTTCTTGTCCTACGAGCAAGAGTTGTTTTCTGGTAAGAAGAGTCACTATTGTGCTCCCATTGTCATACACAGGGCAAATAGCACTTGCATCTGTTCGCAGCATGTACAGTGTATTGGACTGAAGAGTATCTACTGTTCTTGTCAGTTTCCTAAGCAGAATTGAACTAGATATGGCCGTATTTGTAGAAAGCACAGTTCTTTTCTTCTGAGCAAACTCACTGTTCTGGCCCTATAGGAAACACAGTAGAGTAGAAGAGTGCTCTTTTCTCAAAAGCAGAGTGTGTTTCTTGTAAGGCGAGCTAGCGTTTGTTTCCCAGTCCTAAATGGAGTTGAATCACATGCAGTTTCTGGTCCTACGAGCAAGAGTTGTTTTATGGTAAGAAGAGTCACTATTGCGCTCCCATTGTCATACACAGGGCAAATAGCAATGGCGTCTGTTCCCAGCAAGTGCAGTGTATTGGACTGAAGAGCATCTACTGTTCTTCTCAGTTTCCTAAGCAGAGTTGAACTAGATATGGCCCGTGTGTGTAGGAAGCACAGTTCTTTTGTTCTGAGATTGCTCACTGTTCCAGCCTTATAGGAAAGACATTAGAGTAGAAGAGTGCTCCTTTCTCAAAAGCAGAGTGTGTTTCTTGTAAGTCAAGCTAGCGTTTGTTTCCAAGTCCTAAATGGAGTTGTATCACATGCAGTTTGTGTTCCTATGAGCAAGAATTGTTTTCTGGGAAGAAGAGTCACTATTGTGCTCCCATTGCCATACACAGTGCAAATAGCACTCGCGTCTGTTCCCAGAAGTACAGTGTATTGGACTGAAGCGGAGCTACTGTTCTTGTCAGTTTCCTAAGCAGAGTTGAACTAGATATGGCCCGTGTGTGTAGGAAGCACAGTTCTTTTGTTCTGAGCAAGCTCACTGTTGGGACCCCATAGGAAAGACAGTAGAGTAGAAGAGTGCTCTTTTCTCAAAAGCAGAGTGTGTTTCTTGTAAGGCGAGCTAGCGTTTGTTTCACAGTCATAAATGGAGTTGAATCACATGCAGTTTCTTGTCCTATGAGCAAGAGTTGTTTTCTGGTAATAAGAGTCACTATTGCGCTCCCATTGTCATACACAGAGCAAATAGCACTGGCGTCCATTCCAAGCAAGTACAGTGTATTGGAGTGAAGCAGAGCTACTGTTCATGTCAGTTTCCTAAGCATAGTTGAACTAGATATGGCCCGTGTGTGTAGGAAGCACAGTTCTTTTGTTCTGAGCAAGCTCACTGTTCGGACACCATAGGAAACACAGTAGAGTAGAAGAGTGCTCTTTTCTCAAAAGCAGAGTGTGTTTCTTGCAAGGCGAGCTAGCGTTTGTTTCCCAGTCCTAAATGGAGTTGAATCACATGAAGTTTCTTGTCCTACGAGCAAGAGTTGTTTTCTGGTAAGAAGAGTCACTATTGTGCTCCCATTTCCATACACAGTGCAAATAGCACTTGCGTCTGTTCCCAGCATGTACAGTGTATTGGACTGAAGAGGATCTACTGTTCTTGTCAGTTTCCTAAGCAGAATTGAACTAGATATGGCCGTATTTGTAGAAAGCACAGTTCTTTTGTTCTGAGCAAACTCACTGTTCTGGCCCTATAGGAAACACAGTAGAGTAGAAGAGTGCTCTTTTCTCAAAAGCAGAGTGTGTTTCTTGTAAGGCGAGCTAGCGTTTGTTTCCCAGTCCTAAATGGAGTTGAATCACATGCAGTTTTTGGTTCTACGAGCAAGAGTTGTTTTCTGGTAAGGAAAGTGTCTATTGTGCTCCCATTTCCATACACAGTGCAAATAACACTCGCGTCTATTTCCAGCAAGTACAGTGTATTGGACTGATGCAGAGCTACTGTTCTTGTCAGTTTCCTAAGCAGAGTTGAACTAGATATGGCCCCTGTGTGTAGGAAGCACAGTTCTTTTGTTCTGAGTATGCTCACTGTTCTGGTCCTATAGGAAACACAGTAGAGTAGAAGAGTGCTCTTTTCTCAAAAGCAGAGTGTGTTTCTTGTAATGAGAGCTAGTGTTTGTTTCCCAATCCTAAATGGAGATGAATCACATGCAGTTTCTGGTCCGACGAGCTAGAATCGTTTTCTGGTAAGAAGAGTCACAATTGCGCTCCCATTGTGATACTAGGGCAAATAGCACTGTCGTCTGTTCCCAGCATGTACAGTGTATTGGACTGAAGAGGATCTACTGTTCATGTCAGTTTCCTAAGCAGAGTTGAACTAGATATGGCCCGTGTGTGTAGGAAGCACAGTTCTTTTGTTCTGAGAATGCTCACTTTTCGGGCACCATAGGAAACACAGTAGAGTAGAAGAGTGCTCTTTTCTCAAAAGCAGAGTGTGTTTCTTGTAAGGTGATCTAGCGTTTTTTTCCTAGTCCTAAATGGAGTTGAATCACATGCAGATTTTGGTCCTACGAGCAAGAGTTGTTTTCTGGTAAGGAAAGTCCCTATTGCGCTCCCATTGCCATACACAGTGCAAATAGCACTCGTGTCTGTTCCCAGCAAGTACAGTGAATTGGACTGAAGCGGAGCTAATGTTCTTGTCAGTTTCCTAAGCAGAGTTGCACTAGATATGGCCCGTGTTTGTAGGAAGCACAGTTCTTTTGTTCTGAGCAAGCTCACTGTTGTGACCCCATAGGAAACACAGTAGAGAAGAAGAGTGCTCTTTTCTCAAAATCAGAGTGTCTTTCTTGTAAGGCGAGCTAGCGTTTGTTTCCCATTCCTAAATGGAGTTGAATCACATCCAGTTTCTGGTCCTACGAGCAAGAGTTGTTTTCTGGTAAGGAAAGTCACTATTGTGCTCCCATTGCCATACACAGTGCAAATAGCACTCCCGTCTGTTCCCAGCAAGTACAGTGTATTGGACTGAAAAGGAGCTAGTGTTCTTGTCAGTTTCCTAAGCAGAGTTGAACTAGATATGGCCCATGTGTGTAGGAAGCACAGTTCTTTTGTTCTGAGCAAGCTCACTGTTCGGACACCATAGGAAACACAGTAGAGTAGAAGAGTGCTCTTTTCTCAAAAGCAGAGTGTGTTTCTTGTAAGTCGAGCTAGCGTTTGTTTCCCAGTCCTAAATGGAGTTGAATCCCATGCAGTTTCTGGTCCTACCAGCAAGAGTTCTTTTCTGGTAAGAAGAGTCACTATTGTACTCCCATTGTCATACACAAGGCAAATAGCACTGGCGTCTAATCCCAGCATGTACAGTGTATTTGACTGAAGAGGATCTACCTTTCTTGTCAGTTTCCTAAGCAGAGTTGAACTAGATATGGCCCGTGTGTGTAGGAAGCACAGTTCTTTTGTTCTGAGCAAGGTCATTTTTCGGACCCCATAGGAAACACAGTAGAGTAGAAGAGTGCTCTTTTCTCAAAAGCAGAGTGTGTTTCTTGTAAGGCAAGCTAGCATTTGTTTCCCTGTCCTAAATGGAGTTGAATCACATCCTGTTTTTGGTCTTACGAGAAAGAGTTGTTTTCTGGTAAGGAAAGTCACTAATGCACTCCCATTGCCAGACACAGTGCAAATAGCACTCACGTCTGTTCCAAGCAAGTACAGTGTATTGGACTGAAGAGGAGCTACTGTTCTTGTCAGTTTCCTAAGAAGAGTTGAACTAGATATGGCCCTTTGTGTGTAGGAAGCACAGTTCTTTTGTTCTGAGCAAGCTCACTGTTCGGACACCATAGGAAACACAGTAGAGTAGAAGAGTGCTCTTTTCTCAAAAGCAGAGTGTGTTTCTTGTAAAGCGAGCTAGCGTTTGTTTCCCAGTCTTAATGGAGTTGAATCACATGCAGTTTCTTGTCCTCCCAGCAACAGTAGTTTTCTGGTAAGAAGAGTCACTATTGCGTTTCCATTGTCATACAAAGGGCAAAAAGCACTGGCGTCTGTTCCCAGCATGTACAGTGTATTGGACTGAAGAGGATCTACTGTTCTTTTCAGTTTCCTAAGCAGAATTGAACTAGATATGGCCGTATTTGTAGAAAGCACAGTTCTTTTGTTCTGAGCAAGCTCACTGTTCTGGCCCTATAGGAAACACAGTAGAGTAGAAGAGTGCTCTTTTCTCAAAGCAGATTGTGTTTTTTGTAAGGCGAGCTAGCGTTTGTTTCCCAGTCCTAAATGGAGTTGAATCACATGCAGTTTCTTGTCCTAGGAGCAAGAGTTGTTTTCTGGTAAGAAGAGTCACTATTGTGCTCCCCTTGTCATACACAGTGCAAATAGCACTCGCGTCTGTTCCCAGGAAGTACAGTGTATTGGACTAAAGGGGAGATACTGTTCTTGTCAGTTTCCTAAGCAGAGTTGAACTAGATATGGCCCATGTGTGTAGGAAGCACAGTTCTTTTGTTCTGAGCAAGCTCACTGTTCGGACACCATAGGAAACACAGTAGAGTAGAAGAATGCTCTTTTTTCATAAGCAGAGTGTGTTTCTTGTAAGGTGAGCTAGCGTTTGTTTCCCAATCCTAAATGGAGAAGAATCACATGCAGTTTCTGGTCCTACGAGCAAGAGTTGTTTTATGGTAAGAAGAGTCACTATTGCGCTCCCATTGTCATACACTGGGCAAATAGCAATGGCATCTGTTCCCAGCAAGTGCAGTGTATTGGACTGAAGAGCATCTACTGTTCTTCTCAGTTTCCTAAGCAGAGTTGAACTAGATATGGCCCGTGTGTGTAGGAAGCACAGTTCTTTTGTTCTGAGATTGCTCACTGTTCCAGCCTTATAGGAAAGACATTAGAGTAGAAGAGTGCTCCTTTCTCAAAAGCAGAGTGTGTTTCTTGTAAGTCAAGCTGGCGTTTGTTTCCAAGTCCTAAATGGAGTTGTATCACATGCAGTTTCTGTTCCTATGAGCAAGAATTGTTTTCTGGGAAGAAGAGTCACTATTGTGCTCCCATTGCCATACACAGTGCAAATAGCACTCGCGTCTGTTCCCAGAAGTACAGTGTATTGGACTGAAGCGGAGCTACTGTTCTTGTCAGTTTCCTAAGCAGAGTTGAACTAGATATGGCCCGTGTGTGTAGGAAGCACAGTTCTTTTGTTCTGAGCAAGCTCACTCTTGGGACCCCATAGGAAAGACAGTAGAGTAGAAGAGTGCTCTTTTCTCAAAAGCAGAGTGTGTTTCTTGTAAGGCGAGCTAGCGTTTGTTTCACAGTCATAAATGGAGTTGAATCACATGCAGTTTCTTGTCCTATGAGCAAGAGTTGTTTTCTGGTAAAAAGAGTCACTATTGCGCTCCCATTGTCATACACAGAGCAAATAGCACTGGCGTCCATTCCAAGCAAGTACAGTGTATTGGAGTGAAGCAGAGCTACTGTTCATGTCAGTTTCCTAAGCATAGTTGAACTAGATATGGCCCGTGTGTGTAGGAAGCACAGTTCTTTTGTTCTGAGCAAATTCACTGTTCTGGGCCAATAGGAAACACACTAGAGTAGAAGAGTGCTCTTTTCTCAAAAGCAGAGTGTGTTTCTTGTAAGGCGAGCTAGCGTTTGTTTCCCAGTCCTAAATGGATTTGAATCACATGCAGCTTTTGGTCCCAGGAGCAAGAGTTGTTTTCTGGTAAGGAAAGTCACTATTGTGCTCCCATTTACATACACAGTGCAAATAGCACTCGCATCTGTTCCCAGCAAGTACAGTGTATTGGACTGAAAAGGAGCTACTGTTCTTGTCAGTTTCCTAAGCAGAGTTGAACTAGACATGGCCCCTGTGTGTAGGAAGCACAGTTCTTTTGTTCTGAGCAAGCTCACTGTTCGGACCCCATAGGAAACACAGTAGAGTAGAAGAGTGCTCTTTTCTCAAAAGCAGTGTGTGTTTCTTGTAAGGCGAGCTAGCGTTTGTTTCCCAGTTCTAAATGGAGTTGAATCACATGCAGTTTCTGTTCCTATGAGCAAGAATTGTTTTCTGGGAAGAAGAATCACTATTGTGCTCCCATTGCCATACACAGTGCAAATAGCACTCGCGTCTGTTCCCAGCAAGTACAGTGTATTGGACTGAAGAGGAGCTACTGTTCATGTCAGTTTCCTAAGCAGAGTTGAACTAGGTATGGCCCCTGTGTGTAGGAAGCACAGTTCTTTTGTTCTGAGCAAGCTCACTGTTCGGACACCATAGGAAACACAGTAGAGTAGAAGAGTGCTCTTTTCTCAAAAGCAGAGTGTGTTTCTTGTAAGGTGAGCTAGCGTTTGTTTCCCAATCCTAAATGGAGTTGAATCCCATGCAGTTTCTGGTCCTACCAGCAAGAGTTCTTTTCTGGTAAGAAGAGTCACTATTGTGCTCCCATTGTCATACACAAGGCAAATAGCACTGGCGTCTAATCCCAGCATGTACAGTGTATTTGACTGAAGAGGATCTACCTTTCTTGTCAGTTTCCTAAGCAGAGTAGAACTAGATATGGCCCGTGTGTATAGGAAGCACAGTTCTTTTGTTCTGAGCAAGGTCATTGTTCGGACCCCATAGGAAACACAGTAGAGTAGAAGAGTGCTCTTTTCTCAAAAGCAGAGTGTGTTTCTTGTAAGGCAAGCTAGGATTTGTTTCCCTGTCCTAAATGGAGTTGAATCACATCCTGTTTTTGGTCTTACGAGAAAGAGTTGTTTTCTGGTAAGGAAAGTCACTAATGCACTCCCATTGCCAGACACAGTGCAAATAGCACTCACGTCTGTTCCAAGCAAATACAGTGTATTGGACTGAAGAGGAGCTACTGTTCTTGTCAGTTTCCTAAGAACAGTTGAACTAGATATGGCCCGTGTGTGTAGGAAGCACAGTTCTTTTGTTCTGAGCAAGCTCACTGTTCGGACACCATAGGAAACACAGTAGAGTAGAAGAGTGCTCTTTTCTCAAAAGCAGAGTGTGTTTCTTGTAAGGCGAGCTAGCGTTTGTTTCCCAGTCTTAATGGAGTTGAATCACATGCAGTTTCTTGTCCTACCAGCAAGAGTAGTTTTCTGGTAAGAAGAGTCAATATTGCGCTCCCATTGTGATACTAGGGCAAATAGCACTGGCGTCTGTTCCGAGCATGTACAGTGTATTGGACTGAAGAGGAGCTACTGTTCATGCCAGTTTCCTAAGCAGAGTTGAACTAGATATGGCCCGTGTGTGTAGGAAGCACAGTTCTTTTGCTCTGAGAATGCTCACTTTTCGGGCACCATAGGAAACACAGTAGTGTAGAGGAGTGCTCTTTTCTCAAAAGCAGAGTGTGTTTCTTGTAAGGCGAGCTAGTGTTTGTTTCCCAGTCCTAAATGGAGTTGAATCACATGCAGTTTCTTGTCCTACGAGCAAGAGTTGTTTTCTGGTAAGAAGAGTCACTATTGCGCTCCCATTGTGATACTAGGGCAAATAGCACTCGTGTCTGTTCCCAGCATGTACAGTGTATTGGACTGAAGAGGATCTACTGTTCTTGTCAGTTTCCTAAGCAGAGTTGAACTAGATATGGCCCGTGTGTGTAGGAAGCACAGTTCTTTTGTTCTGAGCAAGCTCACTGTTCGGACCCCATAGGAAACACAGTCGAGTAGAAGAGTACAATTTTCTCAAAAGCATTGTGTGTTTCTTGTAAGGCAAGCTAGCGTTTGTTTCCCAGTCCTAAATGGACTTGAATCATATGCAGTTTCTTGTCCTACGAGCAAGAGTTGTTTTCTGGTAAGAAGAGTCACTATTGCGCTCCCATTGTCATACACAGGGCAAATAGCACTGGCGTCTGTTCCCAGCATGTACAGTGTATTGGACTGAAGAGGATCTACTGTTCTTGTCAGTTTCCTAAGCAGAATTGAACTAGATATGGCCGTATTTGTAGGAAGCACAGTTCTTTTGTTCTGAGCAAACTCACTGTTCTGTCCATATAGGAAACACAGTAGAGTAGAAGAGTGCTCTTTTCTCAAAAGCAGAGTGTGTTTCTTGTAAGGTGAGCTAGCATTTGTTTCCCAGTCCTAAATGGAGTTGAATCACATGCAGTTTCTTGTCCTACGAGCAAGAGTTGTTTTCTGGTAAGGAAAGTCCCTATTGCGCTCCCATTGCCATACACAGTGCAGATAGCACTCGTGTCTGTTCCCAGCAAGTACAGTGAATTGGACTGAAGCGGAGCTACTGTTCTTGTCAGTTTCCTGAGCAGAGTTGAACTAGATATGGCCCGTGTGTGTAGGAAGCACAGTTCTTTTGTTCTGAGCAAGCTCACTCTTGGGACCCCATAGGAAAGACAGTAGAGTAGAAGAGTGCTCTTTTCTCAAAAGCAGAGTGTGTTTCTTGTAAGGCGAGCTAGCGTTTGTTTCACAGTCATAAATGGAGTTGAATCACATGCAGTTTCTTGTCCTATGAGCAAGAGTTGTTTTCTGGTAAGAAGAGTCACTATTGCGCTCCCATTGTCATACACAGAGCAAATAGCACTGGCGTCCATTCCAAGCAAGTACAGTGTATTGGAGTGAAGCAGAGCTACTGTTCATGTCAGTTTCCTAAGCATAGTTGAACTAGATATGGCCCGTGTGTGTAGGAAGCACAGTTCTTTTGTTCTGAGCAAATTCACTGTTCTGGGCCAATAGGAAACACACTAGAGTAGAAGAGTGCTCTTTTCTCAAAAGCAGAGTGTGTTTCTTGTAAGGCGAGCTAGCGTTTGTTTCCAAGTCCTAAATGGATTTGAATCACATGCAGTTTTTGGTCCCAGGAGCAAGAGTTGTTTTCTGGTAAGGAAAGTCACTATTGTGCTCCCATTTACATACACAGTGCAAATAGCACTCGCATCTGTTCCCAGCAAGTACAGTGTATTGGACTGAAAAGGAGCTACTGTTCTTGTCAGTTTCCTAAGCAGAGTTGAACTAGACATGGCCCCTGTGTGTAGGAAGCACAGTTCTTTTGTTCTGAGCAAGCTCACTGTTCGGACCCCATAGGAAACACAGTAGAGTAGAAGAGTGCTCTTTTCTCAAAAGCAGTGTGTGTTTCTTGTAAGGCGAGCTAGCGTTTGTTTCCCAGTTCTAAATGGAGTTGAATCACATGCAGTTTCTGTTCCTATGAGCAAGAATTGTTTTCTGGGAAGAAGAATCACTATTGTGCTCCCATTGCCATACACAGTGCAAATAGCACTCGCGTCTGTTCCCAGCAAGTACAGTGTATTGGACTGAAGAGGAGCTACTGTTCATGTCAGTTTCCTAAGCAGAGTTGAACTAGGTATGGCCCCTGTGTGTAGGAAGCACAGTTCTTTTGTTCTGAGCAAGCTCACTGTTCGGACACCATAGGAAACACAGTAGAGTAGAAGAGTGCTCTTTTCTCAAAAGCAGAGTGTGTTTCTTGTAAGGTGAGCTAGCGTTTGTTTCCCAATCCTAAATGGAGTTGAATCCCATGCAGTTTCTGGTCCTACCAGCAAGAGTTCTTTTCTGGTAAGAAGAGTCACTATTGTGCTCCCATTGTCATACACAAGGCAAATAGCACTGGCGTCTAATCCCAGCATGTACAGTGTATTTGACTGAAGAGGATCTACCTTTCTTGTCAGTTTCCTAAGCAGAGTAGAACTAGATATGGCCCGTGTGTATAGGAAGCACAGTTCTTTTGTTCTGAGCAAGGTCATTGTTCGGACCCCATAGGAAACACAGTAGAGTAGAAGAGTGCTCTTTTCTCAAAAGCAGAGTGTGTTTCTTGTAAGGCAAGCTAGGATTTGTTTCCCTGTCCTAAATGGAGTTGAATCACATCCTGTTTTTGGTCTTACGAGAAAGAGTTGTTTTCTGGTAAGGAAAGTCACTAATGCACTCCCATTGCCAGACACAGTGCAAATAGCACTCACGTCTGTTCCAAGCAAATACAGTGTATTGGACTGAAGAGGAGCTACTGTTCTTGTCAGTTTCCTAAGAACAGTTGAACTAGATATGGCCCGTGTGTGTAGGAAGCACAGTTCTTTTGTTCTGAGCAAGCTCACTGTTCGGACACCATAGGAAACACAGTAGAGTAGAAGAGTGCTCTTTTCTCAAAAGCAGAGTGTGTTTCTTGTAAGGCGAGCTAGCGTTTGTTTCCCAGTCTTAATGGAGTTGAATCACATGCAGTTTCTTGTACTACCAGCAAGAGTAGTTTTCTGGTAAGAAGAGTCAATATTGCGCTCCCATTGTGATACTAGGGCAAATAGCACTGGCGTCTGTTCCGAGCATGTACAGTGTATTGGACTGAAGAGGAGCTACTGTTCATGCCAGTTTCCTAAGCAGAGTTGAACTAGATATGGCCCGTGTGTGTAGGAAGCACAGTTCTTTTGCTCTGAGAATGCTCACTTTTCGGGCACCATAGGAAACACAGTATTGTAGAGGAGTGCTCTTTTCTCAAAAGCAGAGTGTGTTTCTTGTAAGGCGAGCTAGTGTTTGTTTCCCAGTCCTAAATGGAGTTGAATCACATGCAGTTTCTTGTCCTACGAGCAAGAGTTGTTTTCTGGTAAGAAGAGTCACTATTGCGCTCCCATTGTCATACACAGGGCAAATAGCACTGGCGTCTGTTCCCAGCATGTACAGTGTATTGGACTGAAGAGGATCTACTGTTCTTGTCAGTTTCCTAAGCAGAATTGAACTAGATATGGCCGTATTTGTAGGAAGCACAGTTCTTATGTTCTGAGCAAACTCACTGTTCTGGCCATATAGGAAACACAGTAGAGTAGAAGAGTGCTCTTTTCTCAAAAGCAGAGTGTGTTTCTTGTAAGGTGAGCTAGCGTTTGTTTCCCAGTCCTAAATGGAGTTGAATCACATGCAGTTTATTGTCCTACGAGCAAGAGTTGTTTTCTGGTAAGGAAAGTCCCTATTGCGCTCCCATTGCCATACACAGTGCAAATAGCACTCGTGTCTGTTCCCAGCAAATACAGTGAACTGGAGTGAAGCGGAGCTAATGTTCTTGTCAGTTTCCTAAGCAGAGTTGAACTAGATATGGCCCCTGTGTGTAGGAAGCACAGTTCTTTTGTTCTGAGAATGCTCACTGTTCTGGCCCTATAGGAAACACAGTAGAGTAGAAGAGTGCTCTTTTATCAAAAGCAGAGTGTGTTTCTTGTAAGGCGAGCTAGCGTTTGTTTCCCAGTCCTAAATGGACTTGAATCATATGCAGTTTCTGGTCCTACGAGCAAGAGTTGTTTTCTGGTAAGAAGAGTCACTATTGCGCTCCCATTGTCATACACAGGGCAAATAGCACTGGTGTCTGTTCCCAGCATGTACAGTGTATTGGACTGAAGAGGATCTACTGTTCTTGTCAGTTTCCTAAGCAGAATTGAACTAGATATGGCCGTATTTGTAGGAAGCACAGTTCTTTTGTTCTGAGCAAACTCACTGTTCTGGCCATATAGGAAACACAGTAGAGTAGAAGAGTGCTCTTTTCTCAAAAGCAGAGTGTGTTTCTTGTAAGGTGAGCTAGCGTTTGTTTCCCAGTCCTAAATGGAGTTGAATCACATGCAGTTTCTTGTCCTACGAGCAAGAGTTGTTTTCTGGTAAGAAGAGTCACTATTGCGCTCCCATTGTGATACTAGGGCAAATAGCACTCGCGTCTGTTCCCAGCATGTACAGTGTATTGGACTGAAGAGGATCTACTGTTCTTGTCAGTTTCCTAAGCAGAGTTGAACTAGATATGGCCCGTGTGTGTAGGAAGCACAGTTCTTTTGTTCTGAGCAAGCTCACTGTTCGGACCCCATAGGAAACACAGTAGAGTAGAATAGTGCTCTTTTCTCAAAAGCAGAGTGTGTTTCTTGTAAGGCGAGCTAGCGTTTGTTTCCCAGTCCTAAATGGATTTGAATCACATGCAGTTTTTGGTCCTACGACCAAGAGATGTTTTTTGGTAAGGAAAGTCACTATTGCGCTCCCATTGCCATACACAGTGCAAATAGCACTCACGTCTGTACCCAGCAAGAACAGTGTATTGGACTGAAGAGGAGCTACTGTTCTTGTCAGTTTCCAAGGCAGAGTTGAACTAGATATGGCCCGTGTTTGTAGGAAGCACAGTTCTTTTGTTCTGAGCAAGCTCACTGTTCGGACCCCATAGGAAACACAGTCGAGTAGAAGAGTACAATTTTCCCAAAAGCAGAGTGTGTTTCTTGTAAGGCAAGCTAGCGTTTGTTTCCCAGTACTAAATGGACTTGAATCATATGCAGTTTCTTGTCCTACGAGCAAGAGTTGTTTTCTGCTAAGAAGAGTCACTATTGCGCTCCCATTGTCATACACAGGGCAAATAGCACTGGTGTCTGTTCCCAGCATGTACAGTGTATTGGACTGAAGAGGATCTACTGTTCTTGTCAGTTTCCTAAGCAGAATTGAACTAGATATGGCCGTATTTGTAGGAAGCACAGTTCTTTTGTTCTGAGCAAACTCACTGTTCTGGCCATATAGGAAACACAGTAGAGTAGAAGAGTGCTCTTTTCTCAAAAGCAGAGTGTGTTTCTTGTAAGGTGAGCTAGCGTTTGTTTCCCAGTCCTAAATGGAGTTGAATCACATGCAGTTTCTTGTCCTACGAGCAAGAGTTGTTTTCTGGTAAGGAAAGTCACTATTGCGCTCCCATTGCCATACACAGTGCAAATAGCACTCGTGTCTGTTCCCAGCAAGTACAGTGAATTGGACTTAAGCGGAGCTAATGTTCTTGTCAGTTTCCTAAGCAGAGTTGAACTAGATATGGCCCGTGTTTGTAGGAAGTACAGTTATTTTGTTCTGAGCAAGCTCACTGTTCGGACCCCATAGGAAACACAGTCGAGTAGAAGAGTGCTCTTTTCTCAAAATCAGAGTGTCTTTCTTGTAAGGCGAGCTAGCGTTTGTTTCCCATTCCTAAATGGAGTTGAATCACATCCAGTTTTTGGTCCCACGAGCAAGAGTTGTTTTCTGGTAAGGAAAGTCACTATTGCGATCCCATTGCCATACATAGTGCAAATAGCACTCGCGTCTGTTCCCAGCAAGTACAGTGTATTGGACTGAAGCGGAGCTACTGTTCTTGTCAGTTTCCTAAGCAGAGTTGAACTAGATATTGCCCATGTGTGTAGGAAGCACAGTTCTTTTGTTCTGAGCAAGCTCACTGTTCGGACCCCATAGGAAACACAGTAGAGTAGAAGCGTGCTCTTTTCTCAAAAGCAGAGTGTGTTTTTTGTAAGGCAAGCTAGCATTTGTTTCCCTGTCTTAAATGGAGTTGAATCACATCCTGTTTTTGTTCTTACAAGCAAGAGTTGTTTTCTGGTAAGGAAAGTCACTATTGTACTCCCATTGCCAGACACAGTGCAAAGAGCACTCACGTCTGTTCCAAGCAAGTACAGTGTATTGGACTGAATAGGAGCTACCGTTCTTGACAGTTTCCTAAGCAGAGTTGAACTAGATATGGCCCCTGTGTGTAGAAAGCACAGTTCTTTTGTTCTGAGCAAGTTCAATGTTCTGGCCCTGTAGGAAACACAGTAGAGTAGAAGAGTGCTCTTTTCTCAAAAGCAGAGTGTGTTTCTTGTAAGGCGAGCTAGCGTTTGTTTCCCAGTCCTAAATGGAGTTGAATCACATGCAGTTTCTGGACCTATGAGCATGAATTGTTTTCTGGTAAGAAGAGTCGCGATTGCGCTCCCATTGTCATACACAGCGCAATTATCACAGGCGTCTGTTCCCAGCATGTACAGTGTATTGGACTGAAGAGCATCTACAGTTCTTGTCAGTTTCCTAAGTAGAATTGAACTAGATATGGCCGTGTGCATAGGAAGCACAGTTCTTTTGTTCTGAGCAAGCTCACTGTTCTGGCCCTATAGGAAACAAAGTAGAGTAGACGAGTGATGGTTTTGAAAAAGCAGAGTGTCTTTCTTGTAAGACGAGCTAGCGTTTGTTTCCCAGTCCTAAATGGAGTTGAATCACATGCAGTTTCTGGTCCTACGAGCAAGAGTTGTTTTCTGGTAAGGAAAGTCACTATTGCGATCCCATTGCCATACACAGTGCAAATAGCACTCACGTCTGCTCCCAGCAAGTGCAGTGTATTGGACTGAAAAAGAGCTACTGTTCTTGTCAGTTTCCTAAGCAGAGTTGAACTAGATATGGCCCATGTGTGTAGCAAGCACAGTTCTTTTGTTCTGAGCAAGCTCACTGTTCGGACACCATAGGAAACACAGTAGAGTAGAAGAGTGCTCTTTTCTCAAAAGCAGAGTATGTTTCTTGTAAGGCGAGCTAGCGTTTGTTTCCCAATCCTAAATGGAGTTAAATCGCATGCAGTTTCTGGTCCTACGAGCAAGAGTTTTTTTCTGGTAAGAAGTGTCACTTTTGTGCTCCCATTGTCATACACAGGGCAAATAGCACTGGCATCTGTTCCCAGCATGTACAGTGTATCGGACTGAAGAGGATCTACTGTTCTTGTCAGTTTCCTAAGCAGAGTTGAACTAGATATGGCCCGTGTGTGTAGGAAGCACAGTTCTTTTGTTCTGCGAATGCTCACTGTTCTGGCCCTATAGAAAGCACATTATAGTAGAAGACTGCTCTTTTCTCAAAAGCAGAGTGTGCTTCTTGTAAGTCGAGCTAGCGTTTGTTTCCCAGTCCTAAATGGAGTTGAATCCCATGCAGTTTCTGGTCCTACCAGCAAGAGTTCTTTTCTGGTAAGAAGAGTCACTATTGTGCTCCCATTGTCATTCACAAGGCAAATAGCACTGGCGTCTAATCCCAGCAAGTACAGTGTATTGGACTGAAGAGGATCTACCTTTCTTGTCAGTTTCCTAAGCAGAGTTGAACTAGATATGGCCCGTGTGTAGGAAGCACAGTTCTTTTGTTTTGAGCAAGGTCTCTGTTCAGACCCCTTAGGAAACACAGTAGAGTAGAAGACTGCTCTTTTCTCAAAAGCAGAGTGTGTTTCTTGTAAGTCAAGCTAGCATTTGTTTCCCAGTCCTAAATGGAGTTGAATCACATGCAGTTTTTGGTCCTATGAGCAAGAGTTGTTTTCTGGTAAGAAGAGTCACTATTGCGCTCCCATTGTCATACACAGGGAAAATAGCACTGGCGTCTGTTCTCAGCAAGTACAGTGTATTGAACTGAAGAGGATCTACTGTTCTTGTCAGTTTCCTAAGCAGAATTTAACTAGATATGGCCCGTGTGTGTAGGAAGCACAGTTCTTTTGTTCTAAGCAAGCTAACTGTTTTGGCCCTATAGGAAACACTGTAGAGGAGAAGAGTGATCATTTCTCAAAAGCAGAGTGTGTTTCTTGTAAGGCAAGCTAGCGTTTGTTTCCTAGTCAGAAATGGAGTTGAATCCCATGCAGTTTCTGGTCCTACCAGCAAGAGGTGTTTTCTGATAAGAAGAGTCACTATTGCGCTCCTATTACCATACACAGTGGAAATAGCACTCGCGTCTGTTCCCAGCTAGTACAGTGTATTGGACTGAAGAGGAGCTACCATTCTTGTCAGTTTCCTAAGCAGAGTTGAACTAGATATGGCCCGTGTGTGTAGGAAGCACAGTTCTTTTGTTCTGAGCAAGCTCACTATTCGGACCCCATAGGAAAGACAGTAGAGTAGAAGAGTGCTCTTTTCTCAAAAGCAGAGTGTGCTTCTTGTAAGGCGAGCTAGCTGTTTCCTATGTGGCCAGAACAGTGAGCTTGCTCAGAACAAAAGAACTGTGCTTCCTATTCACATGGGCCATATCTAGTTCAACTCTACGTCAGAAACTGACAAGAACAGTAGATCCTCTTCAGTCCAATACACTGTACATGCTGGGAACAGACGCCAGTGTTATTTGCCCTGTGTATGACAATGGGATCGCAATAGTGACTCTTCTAACCAGAAAACAACTCTTGCTCGTAGGACCAGATATTGCATGTGATTCAACTCCATTTAGGACTGAGAAACAAATGCTAGCTTGCCTTACAAGAAACACACTCTGCTTTTGAGAAAAGAGCACTCTTCTACTCTACTGTGTTTCCTAAAGTGCCAGAACAGTGAGCTTGCTCAGAACAAAAGAACTGTGCTTCCTACACACACGGGCCATATCTAGTTCAATTCTGCTTAGGAAAGTGACTAGAACAGTAGCTCCTCTTCAGTCCAATAAACTGTACTTGCTGGGAACAGACGCGAGTGCTATTTGCCCTGTGTACAGCAATGGGAGCGCAATAGTGACTCTTCTTACCAGAAAACAACTCTTGCTCGTAGGACAAGAAACTGAATGTCATTCAACTCCATTTAGGACTGGGAAACAAACCCTAGCTCGCCTTACAAGAAACACACTCTGCTTTTGAGAAAAGAGCACTCTTCTACTCTACTGTGTTTCCTATAGCGCCAGAACAATGAGCTTGCTCAGAACAAAAGAACTGTGCTTCCTACACACACGGCCATATCTAGTTCAATTCTGTTTAGTAAACTGACAAGAACTGTAGATCCTCTTCAGTCCAATACACTGTACATGCTGGGAACAGACGCAAGTGCTATTTGCACTGTGTTCAGAAATGGGAGCACAATAGTGACTCTTCTTACCAGAAAACAACCCTTGCTCGTATGACCAGAAACTGCATGTGATTCAACTCCATTTACGACTGGGAAACAAACAACAGCTCACCTTACAAGAAACACACTCTGCTTTTGAGAAAAGAGCAATCTTCTACTCTACTGTGTTTCCTATAGGGCCAGAACAGTGAGCTTTCTCAGAACAAAAGAACTGTGCTTCCTGCACACACGGGGGATATCTAGTTCAACTCTGCTTATGAAACTGACAAGAACAGTAGCTCCTCTTCAGTCAAATACACTGTACTTGCTGGGAACAGACGCGAGTGCTATTAGCACTGTGTACAGCAATGGGAGCGCAATAGTGACTCTTCTTACCAGAAAACAACTCTTGCTCGTAGGACCAGAAACTGCATGTGATTCAACTCCACTTAGGACTGGGAAACAAACGCTATCTTGCCTTACACGAAACAAGCTCTGCTTTTGAGAAAAGGGCACACTTCTACTCTACTGTGTTTCCTATGGAGTCCGAACAGTGAGCTTGCTCAGAACAAAAGAACTGTGCTTCCTACACACACGAGCCATATCTAGTTCAATTCTGTTTAGTAAACTGACAAGAACAGTAGATCCCCTTCAGTCCAATACACTGTACTTGCTGGGAAAAGACGCCAGTGCTATTTGCACTGTGTATGACAATGGGAGCACAAAAGTGACTCTTGTTACCACAAAACAACTCTTGCTCCTAGGACCACAAACTGCATGGGACTCAACTCCTTTTAGGACTGGGAAACAAACGATAGCTTGCCTTACAAGAAACACACTCTGCTTTTGAGAAAAGAACACTCTTCTACTCTACTGTGTTTCCTATAGGGCAAGAACAGTGAGCTTGCTCAGAACAAAATAATGTGCTTCATACACACACGGGCCATATCTAGTTGAACTCTGCATAGGAAACTGACAAGAAGAGTAGCTCTTCTTCAGTCCAATACACTGTACTTGCTGGGAACAGACGCCAGTGCTATTTGCCCTGTGTATGACAATGGGAGCGCAATAGTGACTCTTCTAACCACAAAACAACTCTTGCTCGTAGGACCAGAAACTGCAAGTGATTCAACTCCATTTAGGACTGGGAAATAAATGCTAGCTTGCCTTACAGAAACACACTCTGCTTTTGAGAAAAGAGCACTCTTCAACTCTACTATGTTTCCTATGGTGTCCGAACAGTGAGCTTGCTCAGAAAAAAAGAACTGTGCTTCCTATACACACAGGCCATATCTAGTTGAACTGTGCTTAGGAAACTGACAAGAACAAGAGCTCCTCTTCAGTCCAATACACTGTACTTGCTGGGAACAGACGCGAGTGCTATTTGCACTGTGTAATGCAATGGGAGCGCAATAGTGACTTCCCTTACCAGAAAACAACTCTTGCTCGTAGGACCCAAAACTACATGTTATTCAACTCCATTTACTACTGGGAAATAAACGCTAGCTCGCCTTACAAGAAACACACTCTGCTTTTGAGAAAAGAGCACTCTTCTCCTCTACTGTGTTTTCTATAGGGCCAGAAGAGTGAGCTTGCTCAGAACAAAAGAACTGTGCTTCCTACACACACGGGCCATATCTAGTTCAACTCTGCTTAGGAAACTGACAAGAAAAGTAGCTCTTCTTCAGTCCAATACACTGTACTTGCTGGAAACAGACGCGAGTGCTATTTGCACTGTGTACAGCAATTGGAGCACAATAGTGTCTCTTCTTAACAGAAAACAACTCTTGCTCTTAGGACCAGAAACTGCATGTGATTCAACGTCACTTAGGACTGGGAAACAAACAGTAGCTCGCCTTACAAGAAACAAGCTCTGCTTTTGAGAAAAGAGCACTCATCTACTCTACTGTGTTTCCTATAGGGAAAGTTGAGTGAGCTTGCTCATAACAAAAGAACTGTGCTTCCGACACACATGGCCATATCCAGTTCAATTCTGCTTAGGAAACTGACAAGAACATTAGCGCCTCTTCAGTCCAATAAACTCTACATGCTGGGAACAGACGCCAGTGCTATTTGCCCTGTGTATGACAATGGGAGCAAAATAGTGTCTCTTCTTACCAGAAAACAACTCTTGCTCGTAGGACCAGAATCTGCATGGGATTCAACTCCATTTAGGACTGGGAAACAAACGCTAGCTCGCCTTACAAGAAACACACTCTGCTTTTGAGAAAAGAGCACTCTTCTACTCTACTGTGTTTCCTATAGCGCCAGAACAGTGAGCTTGCTCAGAACAAAAGAACTGTGCTTCCTACACACACGGGCCATATCTAGTTCAACTCTGCTTAGGAAACTGACTAGAACAGTAGCTCCTTTTCAGTCCAATACACTGTACTTGCTGGGAACAGACGCGAGTGCTATTTGCACTGTGTACAGCAATGGGAGTGCAATAGTTACTCTTCTTACCAGAAAACAACTCTTGCTCGTAGGACCAGAAACTGCATGTGATTCAACTCCACTTAGGACTGGGAAACAAACGCTATCTTGCCTTACACGAAACAAGCTCTGCTTTTGAGAAAAGGGCACACTTCTACTCTATTGTGTTTCCTATGGGGTCCGAACAGTGAGCTTGCTCAGAAAAAAAGAAATGTGCTTCCTAGACACACGGGCCATATCTAGTTCAACTCTGCTTAGGAAACTGACAAAAACAGTAGCTCTTCTTCAGTCCAATACACTGTACTTGATTGGAACAGACGCAAGTGCTATTTGTACTGTGTATGGCAATGGGAGCGCAATAGTGACTCTTCTTACCAAAAAACAACTCTACTCGTAGGACCAGAAACTGCATGTGATTCAACTTCATTTAGGACTGGGAAACAAAAGCTAGCTCGCCTTACAAGAAACACACTCTGCTTTTGAGAAAATAGCACTCTTCTTCTCTACTATGTGTCCTATGGGGTCCGAACAGTGAGCTTGCTCAGAACAAAAGAACTGTACTTCCAACACACACCGGCCATATCTAGTTCAACTCTGCTTAGGAAACTGAGTAGTACAGTAGCTCCTCTTCAGTCCAATAAACTGTACTTGCTGGGAACAGACGCGAGTGCTATTTGCACTGTGTACAGCAATGGGAGTGCAATAGTGACTCTTCTTACCAGAAAACAACTCTTGCTCATAGTGACAGAAACTGCATGTCATTCAAGTCCATTTAGGACTGGGAAACAAACGCTAGCTCTCTTTACAAGAAACACACTCTGCTTTGGAGAAAAGAGCACACTTCTACTCTACTGTGTTTTGTATGTGGTCCGAACAGTGATCTTGCTCAGAACAAAAGAACTGTGCTTCCTACACACACATGGCCATATCTAGTTCAACTCTGCTTAGGAAGCTGACAAGAACAGTAGCTCCTCTTCAGTCCAATACACTGTACTTACTGGGAGCAGCCGCAAGTGCTATTTGCACTGTGTATGGCAATGGGAGCTCAATAGTGACTTTCCTTACCAGAAAAAAACTCTTGCTCGTAGGACCAAAAACTGCATGTGATTCAACTCCATTTAGGACTGGGAAACAAACGCTAGCTCGCCTTACAAGAAACACACTCTGCTTTTGAGAAAAGAGCACTCTTCTACTCTACTGTGTTTCCTATAGGGCCAGAACAGTGAGCTTGCTCAGAACAAAAGAACTGTGCTTCCTACACAAACGGCCATATCAAGTTCAATTTTGTTTAGTAAAGTGACAAGAAGAGTAGATCCTCTTCAGTCCAATACACTGTACATGCTGGGAACAGACGCCAGTGGTATTTGCACTGTGTACGGCAATGGGAGCACAATAGTGACTCTTTTTACCAGAAAACAACTCTTGCTCGTACGACCAGAAACTGCATGTGATTCAACTCCATTTATGACTGGGAAACAAACACCAGCTCGCCTTACAAGAAACACAGTCTGCTTTTGAGAAAAGAGCACTCTTCTACTCTACTGTGTTTCCTATAGTGCCAGAACAGTGAGCTTGCTCAGAAAAAAAGAACTGGGCTTCCTGCACACACGGGCCATATCTAGTTCAACTCTGTTTAGGAAACTGACTAGAACAGTAGCTCCTCTTCAGTCCAATACACTGTACTTGCTGGGAACATACGCGAGTGCTATTTGCACTGTGTACAGCAAAGGGAGTGCAATAGTGACTCTTCTTACCAGAAAACAATTCTGGCTCTTAGGACCAGAAACTGCATGTGATTCAACTCCACATAGGACTGGGAAACAAACGCTATCTTGCCTTACACAAAACAAGCTCTGCTTTTGAGAAAAGGGCACACTTCTACTCTACTGTGTTTTCTATGGGATCCGAACAGTGAGCTTGCTCAGAACAAAAGAACTGTGCTTACTACACACACGGTCATATCTAGTTCAATTCTGCTTATGAAACTGACAAGAACAGTAGATCCTCTTCGGTCCCATACACTGTACTTGCTGGGAACAGACGCCAGTGCTATTTGCCCTGTGTATGACAATGGGAGCGCAATAGTGACTCTTCTTACCAGAAAACAACTCTTGCTCGTAGGACCAGAAACTGCATGTGATTCAACTCCATTTAGGACTGGGAAACAAACGCTAGCTCACCTTACAAGAAACACACTCTGCTTTTGAGAAAAGATCACTCTTCTACTCTACTGTGTTTCCTATAGAGCCAGAACAGTGAGCTTGCTCAGAACAAAAGAACTGTGCTTCCTACACACCCAGGCCATATCTAGTTCAATTCTGCTAAGGAAACTGACAAGAACAGTAGCTCCTCTTCAGTCCAATACACTGTTCTTGCTGGGAACAGACGCCAGTGCTATTTGCACTGTGTATGGCAATGGGACAACAATAGTGACTTTCCTTACCAGAGAACAACTCTTGCTCGTAGGACCAGAAACTGCATGGGATTCAACTCCATTTAGGACTTCGAAACAAACGTTAGCTCGCCTTACAAGAAACACACTCTGCTTTTGAGAAAAGAGCCCTCTTCTATTCTAAAGTGTTTCCTATGGGGTCCGAACAGTGAGCTTGCTCAGAACAAAAGAACTGTGCTTCCGACACACACGGGCCATATCTAGTTCAACTCTTCTTAGGAAACTGACAAGAACAGTAGTTCCTCTTCAGTCCAATACAATGTACTTGCTGGGAACAGACGCCAGTGCTATTTGCCCTGTGTATGAAAATGGGAGCACAATAGTGACTCTTCTTCCCACAAAACAACTCTAGCTCTTAGGAGCAGAAACTGCATGTGATTCAACTCAATTTAGGACTGGGAAACAAATGCTAGCTCGCCTTACAAGAAACACACTCTGCTTTTGAGAAAAGAGCACTCTTCTACTCTACTGTGTTTCCCATAGGGCCTGAATGGTGAGCTTGCTCAGAACAAAAGAACCGTGCTTCCTACACACGGGCTATATCTAGTTCAACTCTGCTTAGGAAATTGACAAGAACAGTAGCTCCTCTTTAGTGCAATACACTGTACATGCTGGGAACAGATGCCAGTGCTATTTGCCCTGTGTATGATAATGGGAGCGCAATAGTGACTCTTCTTACCAGAAAACAACTCTTGCTCATAGGAACAAAAACTGCATGTGATTCAACTCCATTTAGGACTGGGAAACAAATGCTAGCTAGCCTTACAAGAAACACACCTTGCTTTTGAGATAAGAGCACTCTTCTACTCTACTGTGATTCCTGTAGCGCCAGAACAGTGAGCTTGCTCAGAACAAAAGAACTGTGCTTCCTACACACATGGGCCATATCTAGTTCAACTCTGTATAGTAAACTGACAAGAACAGTAGATCCTCTTCAGTCCAATACACTGTACATTCTGGGAACAGACGCCAGTGTTATTTGTACTGTGTACGGCAATGGGAGCACAATAGTGACACTTTTTACCACAAAACAACTCTTGCTCGTAGGACCAGAACCTGCATGTGATTCAACTCCATTTACGACTGGGAAACAAACACCAGCTCACCTTACAAGAAACACACTCTGCTTTTGAGAAAAGAGCACTCTTCTACTCTACTGTGTTTCCTATAGGGCCAGAACAGTGAGCATGCTCAGAACAAAAGAACTGTGCTTCCTGCACACACGGGCCATATCAAGTTTATCTCTGCTTAGGGAACTAACTAGAACAGTAGCTCCTCTTCAGTCCAAAACACTGTACTTGCTGGGAACATACGCGAGTGCTATTTGCACTGTGTAAAGCAATGGGAGTGCAATAGTGACTCTTCTTACCAGAAAACAATTCTGGCTCTTAGGACCAGAAACTGCATGTGATTCAACTCCACTTAGGACTGGGAAACAAACGCTATCTTGCATTACATGAAACAAGCTCTGCTTTTGAGAAAAGGGCACACTTGTACTCTACTGTGTTTCCTATGGGGTCCGAACAGTGAGCTTGCTCAGAACAAAAGAACTGTGCTTTCTACACACACGGGCCATATCTAGTTCAACTCTGCTTAGGAAACTGACAAGAACAGTAGCTCCTCTTCAGTCCAATACACTGTACTTGCTGGGAGCAGACGCGAGTGCTATTTGCACTGCGTATGGCAATGGGAGCTCAATAGTGACTTTCCTTACCAGAAAAAAACTCTTGCTCGTAGGACCAAAAACTGCATATGATTCAACTCCATTTAGGACTGGGAAACAAATGCTTGCTCGCCTTACAAGAAACACACTCTGCTTTTGAGAAAAGAGCACTCTTCTACTCTACTGTGTTTCCTATTGGGCCAGAAGAGTGAGCTTGCTCAGAACAAAAGAACTGTGCTTCCTACACACACGGCCATATCTAGTTCAATTCTGTTTAGTAAACTGACAAGAACAGTAGATCCTCTTCATTCCAATACACTGTACATGCTGGGAACAGACGCCAGTGGTATTTGCACTGTGTACGGCAATGGGAGCACAATAGTGACTCTTTTTACCAGAAAACAACTCTTGCTCGTACGACCAGAAACTGCATGGGATTCACCTCCATTTATGACTGGGAAACAAACACCAGCTCGCCTTACAAGAAACACACACTGCTTTTGAGAAAAGAGCACTCTTCTACTCTACTGTGTTTCCTATAGTGCCAGACAGTGAGCTTGCTCAGAAAAAAAGAACTGTGCTTCCTGCAAACACGGGCCATATCTAGTTCATCTCTGTTTAGGAAACTGACTAGAACAGTAGCTCCTCTTCAGTCCAATGCACTGTACTTGCTGGGAACATACGCGAGTGCTATTTGTACTGTGTACAGCAATGGGAGTGCAATAGTGACTCTTCTTACCAGAAAACAATTCTGGCTCTTAGGACCAGAAACTGCATGTGATTCAACTCCATTTAGGACTTCGAAACAATCGTTAGCTCGCCTTACAAGAAACACACTCTGCTTTTGAGAAAAGAGCCCTCTTCTATTCTAAAGTGTTTCCTATGGGGTCCGAACAGTGAGCTTGCTCAGAACAAAAGAACTGTGCTTCCTACACACAAGGGCCATATCTAGTTCAACTCTGTTTAGGAAACTGACAAGAACAGTAGCTCCTCTTCAGTCCAGTACAATGTACTTGCTGGGAACAGACGCGAGTGCTATTTGCCCTGTGTATGACAATGGGAGCACAATAGTGACTCTTCTTCCCACAAAACAACTCTAGCTCTTAGGACCAGAAACTGCATGTGATTCAACTCCATTTAGGACTGGGAAACAAATGCTAGCTCGCCTTACAAGAAACACACTCTGCTTTTGAGAAAAGAGCACTCTTCTACTCTACTGTGTTTCCAATAGGGCCTGAATAGTGAGCTTGCTCAGAATAAAAGAACCTTGCTTCCTACACACACGGGCTATATCTAGTTCAACTCTGCTTAGGAAACTGACAAGAACAGTAGCTCGTGTTCAGTGCAATACACTGTACATGCTGGGAACAGACGCCAGTGCTATTTGCCCTGTGTATGATAATGGGAGCGCAATAGTGACTCTTCTTACCAGAAAACAACTCTTGCTCGTAGGACCAGAAACTGCATGTGATTCAACTCCATTTAGAACTAGGATCCAAACACTAGCTCGCCTTACAATAAACACACTCTTCTTTTGAGAAAAGAGCACTCTTCAACTCTACTGTGTTTCCTATGGGTTCCGAACAGTGAGCTTGCTCCAAACAAAAGAACCGTGCTTCCAACACACACGGGCCATATCTAGTTCAACTCTGCTTAGGAAACTGACAAGAACAGTAGATCCTCTTCAGTCCAATACACTGTACTTGCTGGGAACAGACACCAGTGCTATTTGAACTGTGTATGGCAATGGGAGCGCAATAGTGAGTCTTCTTACCAGAAAACAACTCTTGCTCGTAGGACCAATAACTGCATGTGATTCAACTCCATTTAGGACCTCAAAACAAACGCTATCTCGCCTTACAAGAAACACACTCTGCTTTTGAGAAAAGATCACTCTTCTACTCTACTGTGTTTCCTATAGAGCCAGAATAGTGAGCTTGCTCAGAACAAAAGAAATGTGCTTCCTACACACACGGGCCATATCTAGTTTAATCCTGCTAAGGAAAATGACAAGAACAGTAGCTCCTCTTCAGTCCAATACACTGTACATGCTGGGAATAGACGCCAGTGCAATTTGCCCTGTGTATGACAATGGGAGCGCAATAGTGACTCTTCCTACCAGAAAACAACTCTTGCTCGTAGGACCAGAAACTGCATGGGATTCAACTCCATTTAGGACTGGGAAATAAATGCTAGCTTGCCTTACAAGAAACACACTCTGCTTTTGAGAAAAGGGCACTCTTCTACTCTACAGTATTTCCTATAGGGCCAAAACAGTAAGCATGCTCAGAAAAAAAGAACTGTGCTTCCTACACACACGGCCACATCTAGTTCAATTCTGCTTAGGAAACTGACAAGAACAGTAGATTCTCTTCAGTCCAATACACTGTACATGCTGGGAACAGACGCCAGGGCTATTTTAATGTGTATGACAATGGGAGCGCAATAGTGACTCTTCTAACCAGAAAACAACTCTTGATCGTAGGACCAGAAACTGCATGTGATTCAACTCCATTTAGGACTGAAAAACAAACGCTAGCTCGCCTTACAAGCAACACACACTGCTTTTGAGAAAAGGGCTCTCTTCTACTCTACTGTGTTTCCTATAGGGTCAGAACAGTGAGCTTGCTCAGAACAAAAGATCTGTGCTTCCTACACACACGGTCATATCTAGTTCAATTCTGCTTATGAAACTGACAAGAACAGTACATCCTCTTCAGTCCCATACACTGTACTTGCTGGGAACAGACGCCAGTGCTATTTGCCCTGTGTATGACAATGGGAGCACAATAGTGACTCTTCTTACCAGAAAACATCTCTTGCTCCTAGGACCAGAAACTGCATGTGATTCAACTCCATTTAGGACTGGGAAACAAACGCTAGCTCACCTTACAAGAAACACACTCTGCTTTGAGAAAAGATCACTCTTCTACTCTACTGTGTTTCCTTTGGGGTCCAAACAGTGAGCTTGCTCAGAACAAAAGAACTGTGCTTCCTATACACACGGGCCATGTCTAGTTCAACTCTGCTTAGGAAACTGACAAGAACAGTAGCTCTTCTTCAGTCCAATATACTGTAATTGCTGGGAACATACGCGAGAGCTATTTGCACTGTATATCGCAATGGGAGCCCAATAGTGACTCTTCTTACCAGAAAACAACTCTTGCTCGTAGGACCAAAAACTGCATGGGATTCAACTCCATTTCAGACTGGGAAACAAACACTAGCTCGCCTTACAAGAAACACACTCTGCTTATGAGAAAAGAGCACTCTTCTACTCTACTGTTTTTCCTATGGGGTCCAAACAGTGAGCTTGCTCAGAACAAAATTACTGTGCTTCCTACACACATGGTCATATCTAGTTCAATTCTGCTTAGGAAAATGACAAGAATAGTAGATCCTCTTCTGTCCAATACACTGTAGTTGCTGGGAACAGATGCGAGTGCTAATTGCCCTGTGTATGACAATGGGAGTGCAATAGTGACTCTTCTTACCAGAAAACAACTCTTGCTCGTAGGACCAAAAACTGCATGGGATTCAACTCCGTTTCAGACTGGGAAACAAACACTAGCTCGCCTTACAAGAAACACACTCTGCTTATGAGAAAAGAGCACTCTTCTACTCTACTGTTTTTCCTATGGGGTCCAAACAGTGAGCTTGCTCAGAACAAAAGAACTGTGCTTCCTACACACAGGGGCCATATCTAGTTCAACTCAGCTTAGGAAACTGACAAGAACACTAGCTCATCTTCAGTCAAATACACTGTACTTGCTGCGAACAGATGCGAGTGCTATTTGCACTGTGTATGGCAATGGGAGCACAACAGTGACTCTTCTTACCAGAAAACAACTATTGCTCGTAGAACCAAAAACTACATGTGATTCAACTTCATTTAGGACTGGGAAACAAACGCTAGCTCGCCTTACAAGAAACACACTCTGCTTTTGAGAAAAGAGAACTCTTCTACTCTACTGTGTTTCCTATAGGGCCAAAACAGTGAGCTTGCTCAGAACAAAAGGACTGTGCTTCCTACACACACGGTCATATCTAGTTCAATTCTACTTAGGAAACTGACAAGAATAGTAGATCCTCTTCAGTCCAATACACTGTAGTTGCTGGGAACAGACAGGAGTGCTATTTGCCCAGTGTATGACAATGGGAGCGCAATAGTGACTCTTCTTACCAGAAAACAACTCTTGCTCATAGGACCAAAAACTGCATGTGATTCAACTCCATTTAGGACTGGGAAACAAACGCTAGCTCGCCTTACAACAAACACACTCTGCTTTTGAGAAAAGAGCCCTCTTCTAATCTAAAGGGTTTCCTATGCGGTCCGAACAGTGAGCTTGCTCAGACCAAAAGAACTGTGCTTCCTACACACACGGGCCATATCTAGTTCAATTCTGCTTAGGAAACTCACAAGAACAGTAGCTCCTCTTCAGTCCAATACACTGTTCTTGCTGGGAACAGATGCCAGTGCTATTTGCACTGTGTATGGCAATGGGACAACAATAGTGACTTTCCTTACCAGAAAAAAACTCTTGCTCGTAGGACCAAAAACTGCATGTGATTCAACTCCATTTAGGACTGGGAAACAAACGCTAGCTCGCCTTACAAGAAACACACTCTGCTTTTGAGAAAAGGGTACTCTTCTACTCTACTGTGTTTCTTATGGGGTCAGAACAGTGAGCTTGCTCAGAACAAAAGAACTGTACTTCCTACCCACACGGGCCATATCTAGATCAATTCTCCTTAGGAAACTGACAAGGACAGTAGCTCCTATTCAGTCCAATACACTGTACATGCTCGGAATAGACGCCAGTGCTATTTGCCCTTTGTATGACAATGGGAGCGCAATAGTGACTTTTCTTACCAGAAAACAACTCTTGCTCGTAGGACGAGAAACTGCATGGGATTCAACTCCATTTAGGACCTCGAAACAAACGCTAGCTCGCCTTACAAGAAACACACTCTGCTTTTGAGAAAAGAGCACTCTTCTACTCTACTGTGTTTCCTAGGGACCAAACAGTGAGCTTGCTCAGAACAAAAGAACTGTGCTTCCTACACACAGGGGCCATATCTAGTTCAACACTGCTTAGGAAACTGACAAGAACAGTAGCTCCTCTTCAGTCCAATACACTTTACTTGCTGGGAACAGACGTGAGTGCTATTTGCACTGTGTAGGGGAATGGGAGCGCAATAGTGACTTTCCTTACCAGAAAACAACTCTTGCCCATGGGACCAAAAACTGCATGGGATTCAACTCCATTTAGGACTGGGAAACAAACGCTAGCTCGCCTTACAAGAAACACACTCTGCTTCTGAGAAAAGAGCTCTCTTCTATTCTACTGTGTTTTCTATAGAGCCAAAACAGTGAGCTTGCTCAGAACAAAAGAACTGTGCTTCCTAAACACACGGCCATATCTAGTTCAATTCTGGTTAGGAAACTGACAATAACAGTAGATCCTCCTCAGTCCAATACACTGTACATGCTGTGAACAGACGCCAGTGCTATTTGTAATGTGTATGACAATGGGAGCGCAATAGTGACTCTTCTTACCAGAAGACAACTCTTGCTCGTATGACCAGAAACTGCATGTGATTAAACTCCATTTAGGACTGGGAAACAAACGCTAGCTCGCCTTACAAGAAACACACTCTGCTTTTGAGAAAAGAGCACTCTTCTACTCTACTGTGTTTTCTATAGAGCCAAAACAGTGAGCTTGCTCAGAACAAAAGAACTGTGCTTCCTACCCACACGGGCCATATCTAGTTCAACTCTGCTTAGGAATCTGACAAGGACAGTAGATCCTCTTCAGTCCAATACATTGTACATGCTGGGAAAAGACGCCAGTGCTATTTGCACTGTGTAGGGGAATGGGAGCGCAACAGTGTCTTTTCTTACCAGAAAACAACTCTTGCTCGTAGGACCAAAAACTGCATGTGATTCAACTCCATTTAGGACTGAAAAACAAATGCTAGCTCGCCTTACAAGAAACACACTCTGCTTTTGAGAAAAGGGCACTATTCTACTCTACAGTATTTCCTATAGGGCCAAAACAGTAAGCATGCTCAGAAAAAAAGAACTGTGCTTCCTACACACACGGCCACATCTAGTTCAATTCTGCTTAGGAAACTGACAAGAACAGTAGATCCTCTTCAGTCCTATACACTGTACATGCTGGGAACAGACGCCAGTGGTATTTGCACTGTGTACGGCAATGGGAGCACAATAGTGACTCTTCTAACCAGAAAACAACTCTTGCTCGTACGACCAGAAACTGCATGTGATTCAACTCCATTTAGAACTGGGATCCAAACACTAGCTCGCCTTACAATATACACACTCTTCTTTTGAGAAAAGAGCACTCTTCTACTTTACAGTGTTTCCTATGGGTTCCGAACAGTGAGCTTGCTCCAAACAAAAGAACCGTGCTTCCAACACACACGGGCCATATCTAGTTCAACTCTGCTTAGGAAACTGACAAGAACAGTAGATCCTCTTCAGTCCAATACACTGTACTTGCTGGGAACAGACACCAGTGCTATTTGCACTGTGTATGGCAATGGGAGCGCAATAGTGAGTCTTCTTACCAGAAAACAACTCTTGCTCGTAGGACCAGAAACTGCATGTGATTCAACTTCATTTAGGACCTCGAAACAAATGCTAGCTCACCTTACAAGAAACACACTCTGCTTTTGAAAAAGAGCACTCTTCTACTCTACTGTGTTTCCTAGGGACCAAACAGTGAGCTTGCTCAGAACAAAAGAACTGTGCTTCCTACACACACGGGCCATATCAGTTCAACTCTACTTAGAAAACTGACAAGAACAGTATCTCCTCTTCATCCAATACACTGTACTTGCTGGGAACAGACACGAGTACTATTTGCACTGTATATGGCAATGGGAGCGCAATAGTGACTCTTCTAACAGGAAAACAACTCTTGATCGTAGGACCAGAAACTTCATGTGATTCAACTCCATTTAGGACTGGGAAACAAACGCTAGATCACCTTACAAGAAACACACTCTGCTTCTGAGAAAAGAGCTCTCTTCTACTCTACTGTGTTTTCTATAGAGCCAAAACAGTGAGCTTGCTCAGAACAAAAGAACTGTGCTTCCTACACACGGCCATATCTAGTTCAATTCTGCTTAGGAATCTGACAATAACAGTAGATCCTACTCAGTCCAATACACTGTATATGCTGGGAACAGACGCCAGTGCTATTTGTAATGTGTATGACAGTGGGAGCGCAATAGTGACTCTTCTTACCAGAAGACAACTCTTGCTCGTAGGACTAGAAACTGCATGTGATTCAACTCCATTTAGGACTGGGAAACAAACGCTAGCTCGCCTTACAAGAAACACACTCTGCTTTTGAGAAAAGAGCACTTTTCTAATCTTCTGTGTTTCCTTTTGGGTCCAAACAGTGAGCTTGCTCAGAACCAAAGTACTGTGCTTCCTACCCACACGGGCCATATCTAGTTCAACTCTGCTTAGGAATCTGACAAGGACAGTAGTTCCTCTTCAGTCCAATACATTGTACATGCTGGGAAAAGACGCCAGTGCTATTTGCACTGTGTAGGGGAATGGGAGCCCAACAGTGTCTTTTCTTACCAGAAAACAACTCTTGCTCGTAGGACCAAAAACTGCATGTGATTCAACTCCATTTAGGACTGAAAAACAAATGCTAGCTCGCCTTACAAGAAACACACTCTGCTTTTGAGAAAAGGGCACTATTCTACTCTACAGTATTTCCTATAGGGCCAAAACAGTAAGCATGCTCAGAAAAAAAGAACTGTGCTTCCTACACACACGGCCACATCTAGTTCAATTCTGCTTAGGAAACTGACAAGAACAGTAGATCCTCTTCAGTCCTATACACTGTACATGCTGGGAACAGACGCCAGGGCTATTTTAATGTGTATGACAATGGGAGCGCAATAGTGACTCTTCTAACCAGAAAACAACTCTTGATCGTAGGACCAGAAACTGCATGTGATTCAACTCCATTTAGGACTGAAAAACAAACGCTAGCTCGCCTTACAAGCAACACACACTGCTTTTGAGAAAAGGGCTCTCTTCTACTCTACTGTGTTTCCTATAGGGTCAGAACAGTGAGCTTGCTCAGAACAAAAGATCTGTGCTTCCTACACACACGGTCATATCTAGTTCAATTCTGCTTATGAAACTGACAAGAACAGTACATCCTCTTCAGTCCCATACACTGTACTTGCTGGGAACAGACGCCAGTGCTATTTGCCCTGTGTATGACAATGGGAGCACAATAGTGACTCTTCTTACCAGAAAACATCTCTTGCTCCTAGGACCAGAAACTGCATGTGATTCAACTCCATTTAGAACTGGGAAACAAACGCTAGCTCACCTTACAAGAAACACACTCTGCTTTGAGAAAAGATCACTCTTCTACTCTACTGTGTTTCCTTTGGGGTCCATACAGTGAGCTTGCTCAGAACAAAAGAACTGTGCTTCCTATACACACGGGCCATGTCTAGTTCAACTCTGCTTAGGAAACTGACAAGAACAGTAGCTCTTCTTCAGTCCAATATACTGTAATTGCTGGGAACATACGCGAGAGCTATTTGCACTGTATGTCGCAATGGGAGCCCAATAGTGACTCTTCTTACCAGAAAACAACTCTTGCTCGTAGGACCAAAAACTGCATGGGATTCAACTCCATTTCAGACTGGGAAACAAACACTAGCTCGCCTTACAAGAAACACACTCTGCTTATGAGAAAAGAGCACTCTTCTACTCTACTGTTTTTCCTATGGGGTCCAAACAGTGAGCTTGCTCAGAACAAAATTACTGTGCTTCCTACACACATGGTCATATCTAGTTCAATTCTGCTTAGGAAAATGACAAGAATAGTAGATCCTCTTCTGTCCAATACACTGTAGTTGCTGGGAACAGATGCGAGTGCTAATTGCCCTGTGTATGACAATGGGAGTGCAATAGTGACTCTTCTTACCAGAAAACAACTCTTGCTCGTAGGACCAAAAACTGCATGGGATTCAACTCCGTTTCAGACTGGGAAACAAACACTAGCTCGCCTTACAAGAAACACACTCTGCTTATGAGAAAAGAGCACTCTTCTACTCTACTGTTTTTCCTATGGGGTCCAAACAGTGAGCTTGCTCAGAACAAAAGAACTGTGCTTCCTACACACAGGGGCCATATCTAGTTCAACTCAGCTTAGGAAACTGACAAGAACACTAGCTCATCTTCAGTCAAATACACTGTACTTGCTGCGAACAGATGCGAGTGCTATTTGCACTGTGTATGGCAATGGGAGCACAATAGTGACTCTTCTTACCAGAAAACAACTATTGCTCGTAGAACCAAAAACTACATGTGATTCAACTTCATTTAGGACTGGGAAACAAACGCTAGCTCGCCTTACAAGAAACACACTCTGCTTTTGAGAAAAGAGAACTGTTCTACTCTACTGTGTTTCCTATAGGGCCAAAACAGTGAGCTTGCTCAGAACAAAAGGACTGTGCTTCCTACACACACGGTCATATCTAGTTCAATTCTACTTAGGAAACTGACAAGAATAGTAGATCCTCTTCAGTCCAATACACTGTAGTTGCTGGGAACAGACAGGAGTGCTATTTGCCCAGTGTATGACAATGGGAGCGCAATAGTGACTCTTCTTACCAGAAAACAACTCTTGCTCATAGGACCAAAAACTGCATGTGATTCAACTCCATTTAGGACTGGGAAACAAACGCTAGCTCGCCTTACAACAAACACACTCTGCTTTTGAGAAAAGAGCCCTCTTCTAATCTAAAGGGTTTCCTATGCGGTCCGAACAGTGAGCTTGCTCAGACCAAAAGAACTGTGCTTCCTACACACACGGGCCATATCTAGTTCAATTCTGCTTAGGAAACTCACAAGAACAGTAGCTCCTCTTCAGTCCAATACACTGTTCTTGCTGGGAACAGATGCCAGTGCTATTTGCACTGTGTATGGCAATGGGACAACAATAGTGACTTTCCTTACCAGAAAAAAACTCTTGCTCGTAGGACCAAAAACTGCATGTGATTCAACTCCATTTAGGACTGGGAAACAAACGCTAGCTCGCCTTACAAGAAACACACTCTGCTTTTGAGAAAAGGGTACTCTTCTACTCTACTGTGTTTCTTATGGGGTCAGAACAGTGAGCTTGCTCAGAACAAAAGAACTGTACTTCCTACCCACACGGGCCATATCTAGATCAATTCTCCTTAGGAAACTGACAAGGACAGTAGCTCCTATTCAGTCCAATACACTGTACATGCTCGGAATAGACGCCAGTGCTATTTGCCCTTTGTATGACAATGGGAGCGCAATAGTGACTTTTCTTACCAGAAAACAACTCTTGCTCGTAGGACGAGAAACTGCATGGGATTCAACTCCATTTAGGACCTCGAAACAAACGCTAGCTCGCCTTACAAGAAACACACTCTGCTTTTGAGAAAAGAGCACTCTTCTACTCTACTGTGTTTCCTAGGGACCAAACAGTGAGCTTGCTCAGAACAAAAGAACTGTGCTTCCTACACACAGGGGCCATATCTAGTTCAACACTGCTTAGGAAACTGACAAGAACAGTAGCTCCTCTTCAGTCCAATACACTTTACTTGCTGGGAACAGACGCGAGTGCTATTTGCACTGTGTAGGGGAATGGGAGCGCAATAGTGACTTTCCTTACCAGAAAACAACTCTTGCCCATGGGACCAAAAATTGCATGGGATTCAACTCCATTTAGGACTGGGAAACAAACGCTAGCTCGCCTTACAAGAAACACACTCTGCTTCTGAGAAAAGAGCTCTCTTCTACTCTACTGTGTTTTCTATAGAGCCAAAACAGTGAGCTTGCTCAGAACAAAAGAACTGTGCTTCCTAAACACACGGCCATATCTAGTTCAATTCTGGTTAGGAAACTGACAATAACAGTAGATCCTCCTCAGTCCAATACACTGTACATGCTGTGAACAGACGCCAGTGCTATTTGTAATGTGTATGACAATGGGAGCGCAATAGTGACTCTTCTTACCAGAAGACAACTCTTGCTCGTATGACCAGAAACTGCATGTGATTCAACTCCATTTAGGACTGGGAAACAAACGCTAGCTCGCCTTACAAGAAACACACTCTGCTTTTGAGAAAAGAGCACTCTTCTACTCTACTGTGTTTTCTATAGAGCCAAAACAGTGAGCTTGCTCAGAACAAAAGAACTGTGCTTCCTACCCACACGGGCCATATCTAGTTCAACTCTGCTTAGGAATCTGACAAGGACAGTAGATCCTCTTCAGTCCAATACATTGTACATGCTGGGAAAAGACGCCAGTGCTATTTGCACTGTGTAGGGGAATGGGAGCGCAACAGTGTCTTTTCTTACCAGAAAACAACTCTTGCTCGTAGGACCAAAAACTGCATGTGATTCAACTCCATTTAGGACTGAAAAACAAATGCTAGCTCGCCTTACAAGAAACACACTCTGCTTTTGAGAAAAGGGCACTATTCTACTCTACAGTATTTCCTATAGGGCCAAAACAGTAAGCATGCTCAGAAAAAAAGAACTGTGCTTCCTACACACACGGCCACATCTAGTTCAATTCTGCTTAGGAAACTGACAAGAACAGTAGATCCTCTTCAGTCCTATACACTGTACATGCTGGGAACAGACGCCAGGGCTATTTTAATGTGTATGACAATGGGAGCGCAATAGTGACTCTTCTAACCAGAAAACAACTCTTGATCGTAGGACCAGAAACTGCATGTGATTCAACTCCATTTAGGACTGAAAAACAAACGCTAGCTCGCCTTACAAGCAACACACACTGCTTTTGAGAAAAGGGCTCTCTTCTACTCTACTGTGTTTCCTATAGGGTCAGAACAGTGAGCTTGCTCAGAACAAAAGATCTGTGCTTCCTACACACACGGTCATATCTAGTTCAATTCTGCTTATGAAACTGACAAGAACAGTACATCCTCTTCAGTCCCATACACTGTACTTGCTGGGAACAGACGCCAGTGCTATTTGCCCTGTGTATGACAATGGGAGCACAATAGTGACTCTTCTTACCAGAAAACATCTCTTGCTCCTAGGACCAGAAACTGCATGTGATTCAACTCCATTTAGGACTGGGAAACAAACGCTAGCTCACCTTACAAGAAACACACTCTGCTTTGAGAAAAGATCACTCTTCTACTCTACTGTGTTTCCTTTGGGGTCCAAACAGTGAGCTTGCTCAGAACAAAAGAACTGTGCTTCCTATACACACGGGCCATGTCTAGTTCAACTCTGCTTAGGAAACTGACAAGAACAGTAGCTCTTCTTCAGTCCAATATACTGTAATTGCTGGGAACATACGCGAGAGCTATTTGCACTGTATGTCGCAATGGGAGCCCAATAGTGACTCTTCTTACCAGAAAACAACTCTTGCTCGTAGGACCAAAAACTGCATGGGATTCAACTCCATTTCAGACTGGGAAACAAACACTAGCTCGCCTTACAAGAAACACACTCTGCTTATGAGAAAAGAGCACTCTTCTACTCTACTGTTTTTCCTATGGGGTCCAAACAGTGAGCTTGCTCAGAACAAAATTACTGTGCTTCCTACACACATGGTCATATCTAGTTCAATTCTGCTTAGGAAAATGACAAGAATAGTAGATCCTCTTCTGTCCAATACACTGTAGTTGCTGGGAACAGATGCGAGTGCTAATTGCCCTGTGTATGACAATGGGAGTGCAATAGTGACTCTTCTTACCAGAAAACAACTCTTGCTCGTAGGACCAAAAACTGCATGGGATTCAACTCCGTTTCAGACTGGGAAACAAACACTAGCTCGCCTTACAAGAAACACACTCTGCTTATGAGAAAAGAGCACTCTTCTACTCTACTGTTTTTCCTATGGGGTCCAAACAGTGAGCTTGCTCAGAACAAAAGAACTGTGCTTCCTACACACAGGGGCCATATCTAGTTCAACTCAGCTTAGGAAACTGACAAGAACACTAGCTCATCTTCAGTCAAATACACTGTACTTGCTGCGAACAGATGCGAGTGCTATTTGCACTGTGTATGGCAATGGGAGCACAATAGTGACTCTTCTTACCAGAAAACAACTATTGCTCGTAGAACCAAAAACTACATGTGATTCAACTTCATTTAGGACTGGGAAACAAACGCTAGCTCGCCTTACAAGAAACACACTCTGCTTTTGAGAAAAGAGAACTGTTCTACTCTACTGTGTTTCCTATAGGGCCAAAACAGTGAGCTTGCTCAGAACAAAAGGACTGTGCTTCCTACACACACGGTCATATCTAGTTCAATTCTACTTAGGAAACTGACAAGAATAGTAGATCCTCTTCAGTCCAATACACTGTAGTTGCTGGGAACAGACAGGAGTGCTATTTGCCCAGTGTATGACAATGGGAGCGCAATAGTGACTCTTCTTACCAGAAAACAACTCTTGCTCATAGGACCAAAAACTGCATGTGATTCAACTCCATTTAGGACTGGGAAACAAACGCTAGCTCGCCTTACAACAAACACACTCTGCTTTTGAGAAAAGAGCCCTCTTCTAATCTAAAGGGTTTCCTATGCGGTCCGAACAGTGAGCTTGCTCAGACCAAAAGAACTGTGCTTCCTACACACACGGGCCATATCTAGTTCAATTCTGCTTAGGAAACTCACAAGAACAGTAGCTCCTCTTCAGTCCAATACACTGTTCTTGCTGGGAACAGATGCCAGTGCTATTTGCACTGTGTATGGCAATGGGACAACAATAGTGACTTTCCTTACCAGAAAAAAACTCTTGCTCGTAGGACCAAAAACTGCATGTGATTCAACTCCATTTAGGACTGGGAAACAAACGCTAGCTCGCCTTACAAGAAACACACTCTGCTTTTGAGAAAAGGGTACTCTTCTACTCTACTGTGTTTCTTATGGGGTCAGAACAGTGAGCTTGCTCAGAACAAAAGAACTGTACTTCCTACCCACACGGGCCATATCTAGATCAATTCTCCTTAGGAAACTGACAAGGACAGTAGCTCCTATTCAGTCCAATACACTGTACATGCTCGGAATAGACGCCAGTGCTATTTGCCCTTTGTATGACAATGGGAGCGCAATAGTGACTTTTCTTACCAGAAAACAACTCTTGCTCGTAGGACGAGAAACTGCATGGGATTCAACTCCATTTAGGACCTCGAAACAAACGCTAGCTCGCCTTACAAGAAACACACTCTGCTTTTGAGAAAAGAGCACTCTTCTACTCTACTGTGTTTCCTAGGGACCAAACAGTGAGCTTGCTCAGAACAAAAGAACTGTGCTTCCTACACACAGGGGCCATATCTAGTTCAACTCTGCTTAGGAAACTGACAAGAACAGTAGCTCCTCTTCAGTCCAATACACTTTACTTGCTGGGAACAGACACGAGTGCTATTTGCACTGTGTAGGGGAATGGGAGCGCAATAGTGACTTTCCTTACCAGAAAACAACTCTTGCCCATGGGACCAAAAACTGCATGGGATTCAACTCCATTTAGGACTGGGAAACAAACGCTAGCTCGCCTTACAAGAAACACACTCTGCTTCTGAGAAAAGAGCTCTCTTCTACTCTACTGTGTTTTCTATAGAGCCAAAACAGTGAGCTTGCTCAGAACAAAAGAACTGTGCTTCCTAAACACACGGCCATATCTAGTTCAATTCTGGTTAGGAAACTGACAATAACAGTAGATCCTCCTCAGTCCAATACACTGTACATGCTGTGAACAGACGCCAGTGCTATTTGTACTGTGTATGGCAATGGGAGCGCAATAGTGACTCTTCTTACCAAAAAACAACTCTACTCGTAGGACCAGAAACTGCATGTGATTCAACTTCATTTAGGACTGGGAAACAAAAGCTAGCTCGCCTTACAAGAAACACACTCTGCTTTTGAGAAAATAGCACTCTTCTTCTCTACTATGTGTCCTATGGGGTCCGAACAGTGAGCTTGCTCAGAACAAAAGAACTGTACTTCCAACACACACCGGCCATATCTAGTTCAACTCTGCTTAGGAAACTGAGTAGTACAGTAGCTCCTCTTCAGTCCAATAAACTGTACTTGCTGGGAACAGACGCGAGTGCTATTTGCACTGTGTACAGCAATGGGAGTGCAATAGTGACTCTTCTTACCAGAAAACAACTCTTGCTCATAGTGACAGAAACTGCATGTCATTCAAGTCCATTTAGGACTGGGAAACAAACGCTAGCTCTCTTTACAAGAAACACACTCTGCTTTGGAGAAAAGAGCACACTTCTACTCTACTGTGTTTTGTATGTGGTCCGAACAGTGATCTTGCTCAGAACAAAAGAACTGTGCTTCCTACACACACATGGCCATATCTAGTTCAACTCTGCTTAGGAAGCTGACAAGAACAGTAGCTCCTCTTCAGTCCAATACACTGTACTTACTGGGAGCAGCCGCAAGTGCTATTTGCACTGTGTATGGCAATGGGAGCTCAATAGTGACTTTCCTTACCAGAAAAAAACTCTTGCTCGTAGGACCAAAAACTGCATGTGATTCAACTCCATTTAGGACTGGGAAACAAACGCTAGCTCGCCTTACAAGAAACACACTCTGCTTTTGAGAAAAGAGCACTCTTCTACTCTACTGTGTTTCCTATAGGGCCAGAACAGTGAGCTTGCTCAGAACAAAAGAACTGTGCTTCCTACACAAACGGCCATATCAAGTTCAATTTTGTTTAGTAAAGTGACAAGAAGAGTAGATCCTCTTCAGTCCAATACACTGTACATGCTGGGAACAGACGCCAGTGGTATTTGCACTGTGTACGGCAATGGGAGCACAATAGTGACTCTTTTTACCAGAAAACAACTCTTGCTCGTACGACCAGAAACTGCATGTGATTCAACTCCATTTATGACTGGGAAACAAACACCAGCTCGCCTTACAAGAAACACAGTCTGCTTTTGAGAAAAGAGCACTCTTCTACTCTACTGTGTTTCCTATAGTGCCAGAACAGTGAGCTTGCTCAGAAAAAAAGAACTGGGCTTCCTGCACACACGGGCCATATCTAGTTCAACTCTGTTTAGGAAACTGACTAGAACAGTAGCTCCTCTTCAGTCCAATACACTGTACTTGCTGGGAACATACGCGAGTGCTATTTGCACTGTGTACAGCAAAGGGAGTGCAATAGTGACTCTTCTTACCAGAAAACAATTCTGGCTCTTAGGACCAGAAACTGCATGTGATTCAACTCCACATAGGACTGGGAAACAAACGCTATCTTGCCTTACACAAAACAAGCTCTGCTTTTGAGAAAAGGGCACACTTCTACTCTACTGTGTTTCCTATGGGATCCGAACAGTGAGCTTGCTCAGAACAAAAGAACTGTGCTTACTACACACACGGTCATATCTAGTTCAATTCTGCTTATGAAACTGACAAGAACAGTAGATCCTCTTCGGTCCCATACACTGTACTTGCTGGGAACAGACGCCAGTGCTATTTGCCCTGTGTATGACAATGGGAGCGCAATAGTGACTCTTCTTACCAGAAAACAACTCTTGCTCGTAGGACCAGAAACTGCATGTGATTCAACTCCATTTAGGACTGGGAAACAAACGCTAGCTCACCTTACAAGAAACACACTCTGCTTTTGAGAAAAGATCACTCTTCTACTCTACTGTGTTTCCTATAGAGCCAGAACAGTGAGCTTGCTCAGAACAAAAGAACTGTGCTTCCTACACACCCAGGCCATATCTAGTTCAATTCTGCTAAGGAAACTGACAAGAACAGTAGCTCCTCTTCAGTCCAATACACTGTTCTTGCTGGGAACAGACGCCAGTGCTATTTGCACTGTGTATGGCAATGGGACAACAATAGTGACTTTCCTTACCAGAAAACAACTCTTGCTCGTAGGACCAGAAACTGCATGGGATTCAACTCCATTTAGGACTTCGAAACAAACGTTAGCTCGCCTTACAAGAAACACACTCTGCTTTTGAGAAAAGAGCCCTCTTCTATTCTAAAGTGTTTCCTATGGGGTCCGAACAGTGAGCTTGCTCAGAACAAAAGAACTGTGCTTCCGACACACACGGGCCATATCTAGTTCAACTCTTCTTAGGAAACTGACAAGAACAGTAGTTCCTCTTCAGTCCAATACAATGTACTTGCTGGGAACAGACGCCAGTGCTATTTGCCCTGTGTATGAAAATGGGAGCACAATAGTGACTCTTCTTCCCACAAAACAACTCTAGCTCTTAGGAGCAGAAACTGCATGTGATTCAACTCAATTTAGGACTGGGAAACAAATGCTAGCTCGCCTTACAAGAAACACACTCTGCTTTTGAGAAAAGAGCACTCTTCTACTCTACTGTGTTTCCCATAGGGCCTGAATGGTGAGCTTGCTCAGAACAAAAGAACCGTGCTTCCTACACACGGGCTATATCTAGTTCAACTCTGCTTAGGAAATTGACAAGAACAGTAGCTCCTCTTTAGTGCAATACACTGTACATGCTGGGAACAGATGCCAGTGCTATTTGCCCTGTGTATGATAATGGGAGCGCAATAGTGACTCTTCTTACCAGAAAACAACTCTTGCTCATAGGAACAAAAACTGCATGTGATTCAACTCCATTTAGGACTGGGAAACAAATGCTAGCTAGCCTTACAAGAAACACACCTTGCTTTTGAGATAAGAGCACTCTTCTACTCTACTGTGATTCCTGTAGCGCCAGAACAGTGAGCTTGCTCAGAACAAAAGAACTGTGCTTCCTACACACATGGGCCATATCTAGTTCAACTTTG
>NW_026737061.1:0-51725 GCF_949786415.1 Peromyscus eremicus | reverse complement strand
CCAGAACAGTGAGCTTGCTCAGAACAAAAGAACTGTGCTTCCTACACACACGGGGCATATCTAGTTCAACTCTGCTTAGGAAACTGACCAGAACAGTAGCTTCTCTTCAGTCCAATACACTGTACTTGCTGGGAACAGACGCGAGTGCTATTTGCACTTTGTATGGCAATGGGAGCGCAATAGTGACTCTTCTTAGCAGAAAACAACTCTTGCTCGTAGGACCAGAAACTGCATGGGATTCAACTCCGTTTAGGACTGGGAAACAAACGCTAGCTCGCCTTGCAAGAAACACACTCTGCTTTTGAGAAAACAGCACTCTTCTACTCTCCTGTGTTTCCTATAGGGCCAGAACAGTGAGCTTGCTCAGAACAAAAGAACTGTGCTTCCTACACACACGGGGCATATCTAGTTCAACTCTGCTTAGGAAACTGACCAGAACAGTAGCTTCTCTTCAGTCCAATACACTGTACTTGCTGGGAACAGACGCGAGTGCTATTTGCACTGTGTATGGCAATGGGAGCGCAATAGTGACTCTTCTTAGCAGAAAACAACTCTTGCTCGTAGGACCACAAACTGCATGGGATTCAACTCCGTTTAGGACTGGGAAACAAACGCTAGCTCGCCTTGCAAGAAACACACTCTGCTTTTGAGAAAACAGCACTCTTCTACTCTCCTGTGTTTCCTATAGGGCCAGAACAGTGAGCTTGCTCAGAACAAAAGAACTGTGCTTCCTACACACACGGGGCATATCTAGTTCAACTCTGCTTAGGAAACTGACCAGAACAGTAGCTTCTCTTCAGTCCAATACACTGTACTTGCTGGGAACAGACGCGAGTGCTATTTGCACTGTGTATGGCAATGGGAGCGCAATAGTGGCTCTTCTTAGCAGAAAACAACTCTTGCTCGTAGGACCAGAAACTGCATGGGATTCAACTCCGTTTAGGACTGGGAAACAAACGCTAGCTCGCCTTGCAAGAAACACACTCTGCTTTTGAGAAAACAGCACTCTTCTACTCTCCTGTGTTTCCTATAGGGCCAGAACAGTGAGCTTGCTCAGAACAAAAGAACTGTGCTTCCTACACACACGGGGCATATCTAGTTCAACTCTGCTTAGGAAACTGACCAGAACAGTAGCTTCTCTTCAGTCCAATACACTGTACTTGCTGGGAACAGACGCGAGTGCTATTTGCACTGTGTATGGCAATGGGAGCGCAATAGTGACTCTTCTTAGCAGAAAACAACTCTTGCTCGTAGGACCAGAATCTGCATGGGATTCAACTCCGTTTAGGACTGGGAAACAAACGCTAGCTCGCCTTGCAAGAAACACACTCTGCTTTTGAGAAAACAGCACTCTTCTACTCTCCTGTGTTTCCTATAGGGCCAGAACAGTGAGCTTGCTCAGAACAAAACAACTGTGCTTCCTACACACACGGGGCATATCTAGTTCAACTCTGCTTAGGAAACTGACCAGAACAGTAGCTTCTCTTCAGTCCAATACACTGTACTTGCTGGGAACAGACGCGAGTGCTATTTGCACTGTGTATGGCAATGGGAGCACAATAGTGACTCTTCTAAGCAGAAAACAACTCTTGCTCGTAGGACCAGAAACTGCATGGGATTCAACTCCGTTTAGGACTGGGAAACAAACGCTAGCTCGCCTTGCAAGAAACACACTCTGCTTTTGAGAAAACAGCACTCTTCTACTCTCCTGTGTTTCCTATAGGGCCAGAACAGTGAGCTTGCTCAGAACAAAAGAACTGTGCTTCCTACACACACGGGGCATATCTAGTTCAACTCTGCTTAGGAAACTGACCAGAACAGTAGCTTCTCTTCAGTCCAATACACTGTACTTGCTGGGAACAGACGCGAGTGCTATTTGCACTGTGTATGGCAATGGGAGCACAATAGTGACTCTTCTTAGCAGAAAACAACTCTTGCTCGTAGGACCAGAAACTGCATGGGATTCAACTCCGTTTAGGACTGGGAAACAAACGCTAGCTCGCCTTGCAAGAAACACACTCTGCTTTTGAGAAAACATCACTCTTCTACTCTCCTGTGTTTCCTATAGGGCAAGAACAGTGAGCTTGCTCAGAACCAAAGAACTGTGCTTCCTACACACACGGGGCATATCTAGTTCAACTCTGCTTAGGAAACTGACCAGAACAGTAGCTTCTCTTCAGTCCAATACACTGTACTTGCTGGGAACAGACGCGAGTGCTATTTGCACTGTGTATGGCAATGGGAGCGCAATAGTGACTCTTCTTAGCAGAAAACAACTCTTGCTCGTAGGACCACAAACTGCATGGGATTCAACTCCGTTTAGGACTGGGAAACAAACGCTAGCTCGCCTTGCAAGAAACACACTCTGCTTTTGAGAAAACAGCACTCTTCTACTCTCCTGTGTTTCCTATAGGGCCAGAACAGTGAGCTTGCTCAGAACAAAAGAACTGTGCTTCCTACACACACGGGGCATATCTAGTTCAACTCTGCTTAGGAAACTGACCAGAACAGTAGCTTCTCTTCAGTCCAATACACTGTACTTGCTGGGAACAGACGCGAGTGCTATTTGCACTGTGTATGGCAATGGGAGCACAATAGTGACTCTTCTTAGCAGAAAACAACTCTTGCTCGTAGGACCAGAAACTGCATGGGATTCAACTCCGTTTAGGACTGGGAAACAAACGCTAGCTCGCCTTGCAAGAAACACACTCTGCTTTTGAGAAAACAGCACTCTTCTACTCTCCTGTGTTTCCTATAGGGCCAGAACAGTGAGCTTGCTCAGAACAAAAGAACTGTGCTTCCTACACACACGGGGCATATCTAGTTCAACTCTGCTTAGGAAACTGACCAGAACAGTAGCTTCTCTTCAGTCCAATACACTGTACTTGCTGGGAACAGACGCGAGTGCTATTTGCACTGTGTATGGCAATGGGAGCGCAATAGTGACTCTTCTAAGCAGAAAACAACTCTTGCTCGTAGGACCAGAAACTGCATGGGATTCAACTCCGTTTAGGACTGGGAAACAAACGCTAGCTCGCCTTGCAAGAAACACACTCTGCTTTTGAGAAAACAGCACTCTTCTACTCTCCTGTGTTTCCTATAGGGCCAGAACAGTGAGCTTGCTCAGAACAAAAGAACTGTGCTTCCTACACACACGGGGCATATCTAGTTCAACTCTGCTTAGGAAACTGACCAGAACAGTAGCTTCTCTTCAGTCCAATACACTGTACTTGCTGGGAACAGACGCGAGTGCTATTTGCACTGTGTATGGCAATGGGAGCGCAATAGTGGCTCTTCTTAGCAGAAAACAACTCTTGCTCGTAGGACCAGAAACTGCATGGGATTCAACTCTGTTTAGGACTGGGAAACAAACGCTAGCTCGCCTTGCAAGAAACACACTCTGCTTTTGAGAAAACAGCACTCTTCTACTCTCCTGTGTTTCCTATAGGGCCAGAACAGTGAGCTTGCTCAGAACAAAAGAACTGTGCTTCCTACACACACGGGGCATATCTAGTTCAACTCTGCTTAGGAAACTGACCAGAACAGTAGCTTCTCTTCAGTCCAATACACTGTACTTGCTGGGAACAGACGCGAGTGCTATTTGCACTTTGTATGGCAATGGGAGCGCAATAGTGACTCTTCTTAGCAGAAAACAACTCTTGCTCGTAGGACCAGAAACTGCATGGGATTCAACTCCGTTTAGGACTGGGAAACAAACGCTAGCTCGCCTTGCAAGAAACACACTCTGCTTTTGAGAAAACAGCACTCTTCTACTCTCCTGTGTTTCCTATAGGGCCAGAACAGTGAGCTTGCTCAGAACAAAAGAACTGTGCTTCCTACACACACGGGGCATATCTAGTTCAACTCTGCTTAGGAAACTGACCAGAACAGTAGCTTCTCTTCAGTCCAATACACTGTACTTGCTGGGAACAGACGCGAGTGCTATTTGCACTGTGTATGGCAATGGGAGCGCAATAGTGACTCTTCTAAGCAGAAAACAACTCTTGCTCGTAGGACCAGAAACTGCATGGGATTCAACTCCGTTTAGGACTGGGAAACAAACGCTAGCTCGCCTTGCAAGAAACACACTCTGCTTTTGAGAAAACAGCACTCTTCTACTCTCCTGTGTTTCCTATAGGGCCAGAACAGTGAGCTTGCTCAGAACAAAAGAACTGTGCTTCCTACACACACGGGGCATATCTAGTTCAACTCTGCTTAGGAAACTGACCAGAACAGTAGCTTCTCTTCAGTCCAATACACTGTACTTGCTGGGAACAGACGCGAGTGCTATTTGCACTGTGTATGGCAATGGGAGCGCAATAGTGGCTCTTCTTAGCAGAAAACAACTCTTGCTCGTAGGACCAGAAACTGCATGGGATTCAACTCTGTTTAGGACTGGGAAACAAACGCTAGCTCGCCTTGCAAGAAACACACTCTGCTTTTGAGAAAACAGCACTCTTCTACTCTCCTGTGTTTCCTATAGGGCCAGAACAGTGAGCTTGCTCAGAACAAAAGAACTGTGCTTCCTACACACACGGGGGCATATCTAGTTCAACTCTGCTTAGGAAACTGACCAGAACAGTAGCTTCTCTTCAGTCCAATACACTGTACTTGCTGGGAACAGACGCGAGTGCTATTTGCACTTTGTATGGCAATGGGAGCGCAATAGTGACTCTTCTTAGCAGAAAACAACTCTTGCTCGTAGGACCAGAAACTGCATGGGATTCAACTCCGTTTAGGACTGGGAAACAAACGCTAGCTCGCCTTGCAAGAAACACACTCTGCTTTTGAGAAAACAGCACTCTTCTACTCTCCTGTGTTTCCTATAGGGCCAGAACAGTGAGCTTGCTCAGAACAAAAGAACTGTGCTTCCTACACACACGGGGCATATCTAGTTCAACTCTGCTTAGGAAACTGACCAGAACAGTAGCTTCTCTTCAGTCCAATACACTGTACTTGCTGGGAACAGACGCGAGTGCTATTTTGCACTGTGTATGGCAATGGGAGCGCAATAGTGGACTCTTCTTAGCAGAAAACAACTCTTGCTCGTAGGACCACGAAACTGCATGGGATTCAACTCCGTTTAGGACTGGGAAACAAACGCTAGCTCGCCTTGCAAGAAACACACTCTGCTTTTGAGAAAACAGCACTCTTCTACTCTCCTGTGTTTCCTATAGGGCCAGAACAGTGAGCTTGCTCAGAACAAAAGAACTGTGCTTCCTACACACACGGGGCATATCTAGTTCAACTCTGCTTAGGAAACTGACCAGAACAGTAGCTTCTCTTCAGTCCAATACACTGTACTTGCTGGGAACAGACGCGAGTGCTATTTGCACTGTGTATGGCAATGGGAGCGCAATAGTGGCTCTTCTTAGCAGAAAACAACTCTTGCTCGTAGGACCAGAAACTGCATGGGATTCAACTCCGTTTAGGACTGGGAAACAAACGCTAGCTCGCCTTGCAAGAAACACACTCTGCTTTTGAGAAAACAGCACTCTTCTACTCTCCTGTGTTTCCTATAGGGCCAGAACAGTGAGCTTGCTCAGAACAAAAGAACTGTGCTTCCTACACACACGGGGCATATCTAGTTCAACTCTGCTTAGGAAACTGACCAGAACAGTAGCTTCTCTTCAGTCCAATACACTGTACTTGCTGGGAACAGACGCGAGTGCTATTTGCACTGTGTATGGCAATGGGAGCGCAATAGTGACTCTTCTTAGCAGAAAACAACTCTTGCTCGTAGGACCAGAATCTGCATGGGATTCAACTCCGTTTAGGACTGGGAAACAAACGCTAGCTCGCCTTGCAAGAAACACACTCTGCTTTTGAGAAAACAGCACTCTTCTACTCTCCTGTGTTTCCTATAGGGCCAGAACAGTGAGCTTGCTCAGAACAAAACAACTGTGCTTCCTACACACACGGGGCATATCTAGTTCAACTCTGCTTAGGAAACTGACCAGAACAGTAGCTTCTCTTCAGTCCAATACACTGTACTTGCTGGGAACAGACGCGAGTGCTATTTGCACTGTGTATGGCAATGGGAGCACAATAGTGACTCTTCTAAGCAGAAAACAACTCTTGCTCGTAGGACCAGAAACTGCATGGGATTCAACTCCGTTTAGGACTGGGAAACAAACGCTAGCTCGCCTTGCAAGAAACACACTCTGCTTTTGAGAAAACAGCACTCTTCTACTCTCCTGTGTTTCCTATAGGGCCAGAACAGTGAGCTTGCTCAGAACAAAAGAACTGTGCTTCCTACACACACGGGGCATATCTAGTTCAACTCTGCTTAGGAAACTGACCAGAACAGTAGCTTCTCTTCAGTCCAATACACTGTACTTGCTGGGAACAGACGCGAGTGCTATTTGCACTGTGTATGGCAATGGGAGCGCAATAGTGACTCTTCTTAGCAGAAAACAACTCTTGCTCGTAGGACCAGAAACTGCATGGGATTCAACTCCGTTTAGGACTGGGAAACAAACGCTAGCTCGCCTTGCAAGAAACACACTCTGCTTTTGAGAAAACATCACTCTTCTACTCTCCTGTGTTTCCTATAGGGCAAGAACAGTGAGCTTGCTCAGAACCAAAGAACTGTGCTTCCTACACACACGGGGCATATCTAGTTCAACTCTGCTTAGGAAACTGACCAGAACAGTAGCTTCTCTTCAGTCCAATACACTGTACTTGCTGGGAACAGACGCGAGTGCTATTTGCACTGTGTATGGCAATGGGAGCGCAATAGTGACTCTTCTTAGCAGAAAACAACTCTTGCTCGTAGGACCACAAACTGCATGGGATTCAACTCCGTTTAGGACTGGGAAACAAACGCTAGCTCGCCTTGCAAGAAACACACTCTGCTTTTGAGAAAACAGCACTCTTCTACTCTCCTGTGTTTCCTATAGGGCCAGAACAGTGAGCTTGCTCAGAACAAAAGAACTGTGCTTCCTACACACACGGGGCATATCTAGTTCAACTCTGCTTAGGAAACTGACCAGAACAGTAGCTTCTCTTCAGTCCAATACACTGTACTTGCTGGGAACAGACGCGAGTGCTATTTGCACTGTGTATGGCAATGGGAGCGCAATAGTGACTCTTCTTAGCAGAAAACAACTCTTGCTCGTAGGACCAGAAACTGCATGGGATTCAACTCCGTTTAGGACTGGGAAACAAACGCTAGCTCGCCTTGCAAGAAACACACTCTGCTTTTGAGAAAACAGCACTCTTCTACTCTCCTGTGTTTCCTATAGGGCCAGAACAGTGAGCTTGCTCAGAACAAAAGAACTGTGCTTCCTACACACACGGGGCATATCTAGTTCAACTCTGCTTAGGAAACTGACCAGAACAGTAGCTTCTCTTCAGTCCAATACACTGTACTTGCTGGGAACAGACGCGAGTGCTATTTGCACTGTGTATGGCAATGGGAGCGCAATAGTGACTCTTCTAAGCAGAAAACAACTCTTGCTCGTAGGACCAGAAACTGCATGGGATTCAACTCCGTTTAGGACTGGGAAACAAACGCTAGCTCGCCTTGCAAGAAACACACTCTGCTTTTGAGAAAACAGCACTCTTCTACTCTCCTGTGTTTCCTATAGGGCCAGAACAGTGAGCTTGCTCAGAACAAAAGAACTGTGCTTCCTACACACACGGGGCATATCTAGTTCAACTCTGCTTAGGAAACTGACCAGAACAGTAGCTTCTCTTCAGTCCAATACACTGTACTTGCTGGGAACAGACGCGAGTGCTATTTGCACTGTGTATGGCAATGGGAGCGCAATAGTGACTCTTCTTAGCAGAAAACAACTCTTGCTCGTAGGACCAGAAACTGCATGGGATTCAACTCCGTTTAGGACTGGGAAACAAACGCTAGCTGGCCTTGCAAGAAACACACTCTGCTTTTGAGAAAACAGCACTCTTCTACTCTCCTGTGTTTCCTATAGGGCCAGAACAGTGAGCTTGCTCAGAACAAAAGAACTGTGCTTCCTACACACACGGGGCATATCTAGTTCAACTCTGCTTAGGAAACTGACCAGAACAGTAGCTTCTCTTCAGTCCAATACACTGTGCTTGCTGGGAACAGACGCGAGTGCTATTTGCACTGTGTATGGCAATGGGAGCGCAATAGTGACTCTTCTTAGCAGAAAACAACTCTTGCTCGTAGGACCAGAAACTGCATGGGATTCAACTCCGTTTAGGACTGGGAAACAAACGCTAGCTCGCCTTGCAAGAAACACACTCTGCTTTTGAGAAAACAGCACTCTTCTACTCTCCTGTGTTTCCTATAGGGCCAGAACAGTGAGCTTGCTCAGAACAAAAGAACTGTGCTTCCTACACACACGGGGCATATCTAGTTCAACTCTGCTTAGGAAACTGACCAGAACAGTAGCTTCTCTTCAGTCCAATACACTGTACTTGCTGGGAACAGACACGAGTGCTATTTGCACTGTGTATGGCAATGGGAGCGCAATAGTGACTCTTCTAAGCAGAAAACAACTCTTGCTCGTAGGACCACAAACTGCATGGGATTCAACTCCGTTTAGGACTGGGAAACAAACGCTAGCTCGCCTCGCAAGAAACACACTCTGCTTTTGAGAAAACAGCACTCTTCTACTCTCCTGTGTTTCCTATAGGGCCAGAACAGTGAGCTTGCTCAGAACCAAAGAACTGTGCTTCCTACACACACGGGGCATATCTAGTTCAACTCTGCTTAGGAAACTGACAAGAACAGTAGCTTCTCTTCAGTCCAATACACTGTACTTGCTGGGAACAGACGCGAGTGCTATTTGCACTGTGTATGGCAATGGGAGCGCAATAGTGACTCTTCTTAGCAGAAAACAACTCTTGCTCGTAGGACCAGAAACTGCATGGGATTCAACTCCGTTTAGGACTGGGAAACAAACGCCAGCTCGCCTTGCAAGAAACACACTCTGCTTTTGAGAAAACAGCACTCTTCTACTCTCCTGTGTTTCCTATAGGGCCAGAACAGTGAGCTTGCTCAGAACAAAAGAACTGTGCTTCCTACACACACGGGGCATATCTAGTTCAACTCTGCTTAGGAAACTGACCAGAACAGTAGCTTCTCTTCAGTCCAATACACTGTACTTGCTGGGAACAGACGCGAGTGCTATTTGCACTGTGTATGGCAATGGGAGCGCAATAGTGACTCTTCTTAGCAGAAAACAACTCTTGCTCGTAGGACCAGAAACTGCATGGGATTCAACTCCGTTTAGGACTGGGAAACAAACGCTAGCTCGCCTTGCAAGAAACACACTCTGCTTTTGAGAAAACAGCACTCTTCTACTCTCCTGTGTTTCCTATAGGGCCAGAACAGTGAGCTTGCTCAGAACCAAAGAACTGTGCTTCCTACACACACGGGGCATATCTAGTTCAACTCTGCTTAGGAAACTGACAAGAACAGTAGCTTCTCTTCAGTCCAATACACTGTACTTGCTGGGAACAGACGCGAGTGCTATTTGCACTGTGTATGGCAATGGGAGCGCAATAGTGACTCTTCTTAGCAGAAAACAACTCTTGCTCGTAGGACCAGAAACTGCATGGGATTCAACTCCGTTTAGGACTGGGAAACAAACGCTAGCTCGCCTTGCAAGAAACACACTCTGCTTTTGAGAAAACAGCACTCTTCTACTCTCCTGTGTTTCCTATAGGGCCAGAACAGTGAGCTTGCTCAGAACAAAAGAACTGTGCTTCCTACACACACGGGGCATATCTAGTTCAACTCTGCTTAGGAAACTGACCAGAACAGTAGCTTCTCTTCAGTCCAATACACTGTACTTGCTGGGAACAGACGCGAGTGCTATTTGCACTGGGTATGGCAATGGGAGCGCAATAGTGACTCTTCTTAGCAGAAAACAACTCTTGCTCGTAGGACCAGAAACTGCATGGGATTCAACTCCGTTTAGGACTGGGAAACAAACGCTAGCTCGCCTTGCAAGAAACACACTCTGCTTTTGAGAAAACAGCACTCTTCTACTCTCCTGTGTTTCCTATAGGGCCAGAACAGTGAGCTTGCTCAGAACAAAAGAACTGTGCTTCCTACACACACGGGGCATATCTAGTTCAACTCTGCTTAGGAAACTGACCAGAACAGTAGCTTCTCTTCAGTCCAATATACTGTACTTGCTGGGAACAGACGCGAGTGCTATTTGCACTGTGTATGGCAATGGGAGCGCAATAGTGACTCTTCTAAGCAGAAAACAACTCTTGCTCGTAGGACCAGAAACTGCATGGGATTCAACTCCGTTTAGGACTGGGAAACAAACGCTAGCTCGCCTTGCAAGAAACACACTCTGCTTTTGAGAAAACAGCACTCTTCTACTCTCCTGTGTTTCCTATAGGGCCAGAACAGTGAGCTTGCTCAGAACAAAAGAACTGTGCTTCCTACACACACGCGGCATATCTAGTTCAACTCTGCTTAGGAAACTGACCAGAACAGTAGCTTCTCTTCAGTCCAATACACTGTACTTGCTGGGAACAGACGCGAGTGCTATTTGCACTGTGTATGGCAATGGGAGCGCAATAGTGACTCTTCTTAGCAGAAAACAACTCTTGCTCGTAGGACCACAAACTGCATGGGATTCTACTTCGTTTAGGACTGGGAAACAAACGCTAGCTCGCCTTGCAAGAAACACACTCTGCTTTTGAGAAAACAGCACTCTTCTACTCTCCTGTGTTTCCTATAGGGCCAGAACAGTGAGCTTGCTCAGAACCAAAGAACTGTGCTTCCTACACACACGGGGCATATCTAGTTCAACTCTGCTTAGGAAACTGACCAGAACAGTAGCTTCTCTTCAGTCCAATACACTGTACTTGCTGGGAACAGACGCGAGTGCTATTTGCACTGTGTATGGCAATGGGAGCGCAATAGTGACTCTTCTTAGCAGAAAACAACTCTTGCTCGTAGGACCAGAAACTGCATGGGATTCTACTCCGTTTAGGACTGGGAAACAAACGCTAGCTCGCCTTGCAAGAAACACACTCTGCTTTTGAGAAAACAGCACTCTTCTACTCTCCTGTGTTTCCTATAGGGCCAGAACAGTGAGCTTGCTCAGAACAAAAGAACTGTGCTTCCTACACACACGGGGCATATCTAGTTCAACTCTGCTTAGGAAACTGACCAGAACAGTAGCTTCTCTTCAGTCCACTACACTGTACTTGCTGGGAACAGACGCGAGTGCTATTTGCACTTTGTATGGCAATGGGAGCGCAATAGTGACTCTTCTTAGCAGAAAACAACTCTTGCTCGTAGGACCAGAAACTGCATGGGATTCAACTCCGTTTAGGACTGGGAAACAAACGCTAGCTCGCCTTGCAAGAAACACACTCTGCTTTTGAGAAAACAGCACTCTTCTACTCTCCTGTGTTTTCTATAGGGCCAGAACAGTGAGCTTGCTCAGAACAAAAGAACTGTGCTTCCTACACACACGGGGCATATCTAGTTCAACTCTGCTTAGGAAACTGACCAGAACAGTAGCTTCTCTTCAGTCCAATACACTGTACTTGCTGGGAACAGACGCGAGTGCTATTTGCACTGTGTATGGCAATGGGAGCGCAATAGTGACTCTTCTTAGCAGAAAACAACTCTTGCTCGTAGGACCACAAACTGCATGGGATTCAACTCCGTTTAGGACTGGGAAACAAACGCTAGCTCGCCTTGCAAGAAACACACTCTGCTTTTGAGAAAACAGCACTCTTCTACTCTCCTGTGTTTCCTATAGGGCCAGAACAGTGAGCTTGCTCAGAACAAAAGAACTGTGCTTCCTACACACACGGGGCATATCTAGTTCAACTCTGCTTAGGAAACTGACCAGAACAGTAGCTTCTCTTCAGTCCAATACACTGTACTTGCTGGGAACAGATGCGAGTGCTATTTGCACTGTGTATGGCAATGGGAGCGCAATAGTGGCTCTTCTTAGCAGAAAACAACTCTTGCTCGTAGGACCAGAAACTGCATGGGATTCAACTCCGTTTAGGACTGGGAAACAAACGCTAGCTCGCCTTGCAAGAAACACACTCTGCTTTTGAGAAAACAGCACTCTTCTACTCTCCTGTGTTTCCTATAGGGCCAGAACAGTGAGCTTGCTCAGAACAAAAGAACTGTGCTTCCTACACACACGGGGCATATCTAGTTCAACTCTGCTTAGGAAACTGACCAGAACAGTAGCTTCTCTTCAGTCCAATACACTGTACTTGCTGGGAACAGACGCGAGTGCTATTTGCACTGTGTATGGCAATGGGAGCGCAATAGTGACTCTTCTTAGCAGAAAACAACTCTTGCTCGTAGGACCAGAATCTGCATGGGATTCAACTCCGTTTAGGACTGGGAAACAAACGCTAGCTCGCCTTGCAAGAAACACACTCTGCTTTTGAGAAAACAGCACTCTTCTACTCTCCTGTGTTTCCTATAGGGCCAGAACAGTGAGCTTGCTCAGAACAAAACAACTGTGCTTCCTACACACACGGGGCATATCTAGTTCAACTCTGCTTAGGAAACTGACCAGAACAGTAGCTTCTCTTCAGTCCAATACACTGTACTTGCTGGGAACAGACGCGAGTGCTATTTGCACTGTGTATGGCAATGGGAGCACAATAGTGACTCTTCTAAGCAGAAAACAACTCTTGCTCGTAGGACCAGAAACTGCATGGGATTCAACTCCGTTTAGGACTGGGAAACAAACGCTAGCTCGCCTTGCAAGAAACACACTCTGCTTTTGAGAAAACAGCACTCTTCTACTCTCCTGTGTTTCCTATAGGGCCAGAACAGTGAGCTTGCTCAGAACAAAAGAACTGTGCTTCCTACACACACGGGGCATATCTAGTTCAACTCTGCTTAGGAAACTGACCAGAACAGTAGCTTCTCTTCAGTCCAATACACTGTACTTGCTGGGAACAGACGCGAGTGCTATTTGCACTGTGTATGGCAATGGGAGCGCAATAGTGACTCTTCTTAGCAGAAAACAACTCTTGCTCGTAGGACCAGAAACTGCATGGGATTCAACTCCGTTTAGGACTGGGAAACAAACGCTAGCTCGCCTTGCAAGAAACACACTCTGCTTTTGAGAAAACAGCACTCTTCTACTCTCCTGTGTTTCCTATAGGGCCAGAACAGTGAGCTTGCTCAGAACAAAAGAACTGTGCTTCCTACACACACGGGGCATATCTAGTTCAACTCTGCTTAGGAAACTGACCAGAACAGTAGCTTCTCTTCAGTCCAATACACTGTACTTGCTGGGAACAGACGCGAGTGCTATTTGCACTGTGTATGGCAATGGGAGCGCAATAGTGACTCTTCTTAGCAGAAAACAACTCTTGCTCGTAGGACCAGAAACTGTATGGGATTCTACTCCGTTTAGGACTGGGAAACAAACGCTAGCTCGCCTTGCAAGAAACACACTCTGCTTTTGAGAAAACAGCACTCTTCTACTCTCCTGTGTTTCCTATAGGGCCAGAACAGTGAGCTTGCTCAGAACAAAAGAACTGTGCTTCCTACACACACGGGGCATATCTAGTTCAACTCTGCTTAGGAAACTGACCAGAACAGTAGCTTCTCTTCAGTCCAATACACTGTACTTGCTGGGAACAGACGCGAGTGCTATTTGCACTGTGTATGGCAATGGGAGCGCAATAGTGACTCTTCTTAGCAGAAAACAACTCTTGCTCGTAGGACCAGAAACTGCATGGGATTCAACTCCGTTTAGGACTGGGAAACAAACGCTAGCTCGCCTTGCAAGAAACACACTCTGCTTTTGAGAAAACAGCACTCTTCTACTCTCCTGTGTTTCCTATAGGGCCAGAACAGTGAGCTTGCTCAGAACAAAAGAACTGTGCTTCCTACACACACGCGGCATATCTAGTTCAACTCTGCTTAGGAAACTGACCAGAACAGTAGCTTCTCTTCAGTCCAATACACTGTACTTGCTGGGAACAGACGCGAGTGCTATTTGCACTGTGTATGGCAATGGGAGCGCAATAGTGACTCTTCTTAGCAGAAAACAACTCTTGCTCGTAGGACCACAAACTGCATGGGATTCTACTTCGTTTAGGACTGGGAAACAAACGCTAGCTCGCCTTGCAAGAAACACACTCTGCTTTTGAGAAAACAGCACTCTTCTACTCTCCTGTGTTTCCTATAGGGCCAGAACAGTGAGCTTGCTCAGAACCAAAGAACTGTGCTTCCTACACACACGGGGCATATCTAGTTCAACTCTGCTTAGGAAACTGACCAGAACAGTAGCTTCTCTTCAGTCCAATACACTGTACTTGCTGGGAACAGACGCGAGTGCTATTTGCACTGTGTATGGCAATGGGAGCGCAATAGTGACTCTTCTTAGCAGAAAACAACTCTTGCTCGTAGGACCAGAAACTGCATGGGATTCTACTCCGTTTAGGACTGGGAAACAAACGCTAGCTCGCCTTGCAAGAAACACACTCTGCTTTTGAGAAAACAGCACTCTTCTACTCTCCTGTGTTTCCTATAGGGCCAGAACAGTGAGCTTGCTCAGAACAAAAGAACTGTGCTTCCTACACACACGGGGCATATCTAGTTCAACTCTGCTTAGGAAACTGACCAGAACAGTAGCTTCTCTTCAGTCCAATACACTGTACTTGCTGGGAACAGACGCGAGTGCTATTTGCACTTTGTATGGCAATGGGAGCGCAATAGTGACTCTTCTTAGCAGAAAACAACTCTTGCTCGTAGGACCAGAAACTGCATGGGATTCAACTCCGTTTAGGACTGGGAAACAAACGCTAGCTCGCCTTGCAAGAAACACACTCTGCTTTTGAGAAAACAGCACTCTTCTACTCTCCTGTGTTTTCTATAGGGCCAGAACAGTGAGCTTGCTCAGAACAAAAGAACTGTGCTTCCTACACACACGGGGCATATCTAGTTCAACTCTGCTTAGGAAACTGACCAGAACAGTAGCTTCTCTTCAGTCCAATACACTGTACTTGCTGGGAACAGACGCGAGTGCTATTTGCACTGTGTATGGCAATGGGAGCGCAATAGTGACTCTTCTTAGCAGAAAACAACTCTTGCTCGTAGGACCACAAACTGCATGGGATTCAACTCCGTTTAGGACTGGGAAACAAACGCTAGCTCGCCTTGCAAGAAACACACTCTGCTTTTGAGAAAACAGCACTCTTCTACTCTCCTGTGTTTCCTATAGGGCCAGAACAGTGAGCTTGCTCAGAACAAAAGAACTGTGCTTCCTACACACACGGGGCATATCTAGTTCAACTCTGCTTAGGAAACTGACCAGAACAGTAGCTTCTCTTCAGTCCAATACACTGTACTTGCTGGGAACAGATGCGAGTGCTATTTGCACTGTGTATGGCAATGGGAGCGCAATAGTGGCTCTTCTTAGCAGAAAACAACTCTTGCTCGTAGGACCAGAAACTGCATGGGATTCAACTCCGTTTAGGACTGGGAAACAAACGCTAGCTCGCCTTGCAAGAAACACACTCTGCTTTTGAGAAAACAGCACTCTTCTACTCTCCTGTGTTTCCTATAGGGCCAGAACAGTGAGCTTGCTCAGAACAAAAGAACTGTGCTTCCTACACACACGGGGCATATCTAGTTCAACTCTGCTTAGGAAACTGACCAGAACAGTAGCTTCTCTTCAGTCCAATACACTGTACTTGCTGGGAACAGACGCGAGTGCTATTTGCACTGTGTATGGCAATGGGAGCGCAATAGTGACTCTTCTTAGCAGAAAACAACTCTTGCTCGTAGGACCAGAATCTGCATGGGATTCAACTCCGTTTAGGACTGGGAAACAAACGCTAGCTCGCCTTGCAAGAAACACACTCTGCTTTTGAGAAAACAGCACTCTTCTACTCTCCTGTGTTTCCTATAGGGCCAGAACAGTGAGCTTGCTCAGAACAAAACAACTGTGCTTCCTACACACACGGGGCATATCTAGTTCAACTCTGCTTAGGAAACTGACCAGAACAGTAGCTTCTCTTCAGTCCAATACACTGTACTTGCTGGGAACAGACGCGAGTGCTATTTGCACTGTGTATGGCAATGGGAGCACAATAGTGACTCTTCTAAGCAGAAAACAACTCTTGCTCGTAGGACCAGAAACTGCATGGGATTCAACTCCGTTTAGGACTGGGAAACAAACGCTAGCTCGCCTTGCAAGAAACACACTCTGCTTTTGAGAAAACAGCACTCTTCTACTCTCCTGTGTTTCCTATAGGGCCAGAACAGTGAGCTTGCTCAGAACAAAAGAACTGTGCTTCCTACACACACGGGGCATATCTAGTTCAACTCTGCTTAGGAAACTGACCAGAACAGTAGCTTCTCTTCAGTCCAATACACTGTACTTGCTGGGAACAGACGCGAGTGCTATTTGCACTGTGTATGGCAATGGGAGCGCAATAGTGACTCTTCTTAGCAGAAAACAACTCTTGCTCGTAGGACCAGAAACTGCATGGGATTCAACTCCGTTTAGGACTGGGAAACAAACGCTAGCTCGCCTTGCAAGAAACACACTCTGCTTTTGAGAAAACATCACTCTTCTACTCTCCTGTGTTTCCTATAGGGCCAGAACAGTGAGCTTGCTCAGAACAAAAGAACTGTGCTTCCTACACACACGGGGCATATCTAGTTCAACTCTGCTTAGGAAACTGACCAGAACAGTAGCTTCTCTTCAGTCCAATACACTGTACTTGCTGGGAACAGACGCGAGTGCTATTTGCACTGTGTATGGCAATGGGAGCGCAATAGTGACTCTTCTTAGCAGAAAACAACTCTTGCTCGTAGGACCAGAAACTGTATGGGATTCTACTCCGTTTAGGACTGGGAAACAAACGCTAGCTCGCCTTGCAAGAAACACACTCTGCTTTTGAGAAAACAGCACTCTTCTACTCTCCTGTGTTTCCTATAGGGCCAGAACAGTGAGCTTGCTCAGAACAAAAGAACTGTGCTTCCTACACACACGGGGCATATCTAGTTCAACTCTGCTTAGGAAACTGACCAGAACAGTAGCTTCTCTTCAGTCCAATACACTGTACTTGCTGGGAACAGACGCGAGTGCTATTTGCACTGTGTATGGCAATGGGAGCGCAATAGTGACTCTTCTTAGCAGAAAACAACTCTTGCTCGTAGGACCAGAAACTGCATGGGATTCAACTCCGTTTAGGACTGGGAAACAAACGCTAGCTCGCCTTGCAAGAAACACACTCTGCTTTTGAGAAAACAGCACTCTTCTACTCTCCTGTGTTTCCTATAGGGCCAGAACAGTGAGCTTGCTCAGAACAAAAGAACTGTGCTTCCTACACACACGGGGCATATCTAGTTCAACTCTGCTTAGGAAACTGACCAGAACAGTAGCTTCTCTTCAGTCCAATACACTGTACTTGCTGGGAACAGACGCGAGTGCTATTTGCACTGTGTATGGCAATGGGAGCGCAATAGTGACTCTTCTTAGCAGAAAACAACTCTTGCTCGTAGGACCACAAACTGCATGGGATTCAACTCCGTTTAGGACTGGGAAACAAACGCTAGCTCGCCTTGCAAGAAACACACTCTGCTTTTGAGAAAACAGCACTCTTCTACTCTCCTGTGTTTCCTATAGGGCCAGAACAGTGAGCTTGCTCAGAACAAAAGAACTGTGCTTCCTACACACACGGGGCATATCTAGTTCAACTCTGCTTAGGAAACTGACCAGAACAGTAGCTTCTCTTCAGTCCAATACACTGTACTTGCTGGGAACAGACGCGAGTGCTATTTGCACTGTGTATGGCAATGGGAGCGCAATAGAGGCTCTTCTTAGCAGAAAACAACTCTTGCTCGTAGGACCAGAAACGGCATGGGATTCAACTCCGTTTAGGACTGGGAAACAAACGCTAGCTCGCCTTGCAAGAAACACACTCTGCTTTTGAGAAAACAGCACTCTTCTACTCTCCTGTGTTTCCTATAGGGCCAGAACAGTGAGCTTGCTCAGAACAAAAGAACTGTGCTTCCTACACACACGGGGCATATCTAGTTCAACTCTGCTTAGGAAACTGACCAGAACAGTAGCTTCTCTTCAGTCCAATACACTGTACTTGCTGGGAACAGACGCGAGTGCTATTTGCACTGTGTATGGCAATGGGAGCGCAATAGTGACTCTTCTTAGCAGAAAACAACTCTTGCTCGTAGGACCAGAATCTGCATGGGATTCAACTCCGTTTAGGACTGGGAAACAAATGCTAGCTCGCCTTGCAAGAAACACACTCTGCTTTTGAGAAAACAGCACTCTTCTACTCTCCTGTGTTTCCTATAGGGCCAGAACAGTGAGCTTGCTCAGAACAAAAGAACTGTGCTTCCTACACACACGGGGCATATCTAGTTCAACTCTGCTTAGGAAACTGACCAGAACAGTAGCTTCTCTTCAGTCCAATACACTGTACTTGCTGGGAACAGACGCGAGTGCTATTTGCACTGTGTATGGCAATGGGAGCGCAATAGTGACTCTTCTTAGCAGAAAACAACTCTTGCTCGTAGGACCAGAAACTGCATGGGATTCAACTCCGTTTAGGACTGGGAAACAAACGCTAGCTCGCCTTGCAAGAAACACACTCTGCTTTTGAGAAAACAGCACTCTTCTACTCTCCTGTGTTTCCTATAGGGCCAGAACAGTGAGCTTGCTCAGAACAAAACAACTGTGCTTCCTACACACACGGGGCATATCTAGTTCAACTCTGCTTAGGAAACTGACCAGAACAGTAGCTTCTCTTCAGTCCAATACACTGTACTTGCTGGGAACAGACGCGAGTGCTATTTGCACTGTGTATGGCAATGGGAGCACAATAGTGACTCTTCTAAGCAGAAAACAACTCTTGCTCGTAGGACCAGAAACTGCATGGGATTCAACTCCGTTTAGGACTGGGAAACAAACGCTAGCTCGCCTTGCAAGAAACACACTCTGCTTTTGAGAAAACAGCACTCTTCTACTCTCCTGTGTTTCCTATAGGGCCAGAACAGTGAGCTTGCTCAGAACAAAAGAACTGTGCTTCCTACAAACACGGGGCATATCTAGTTCAACTCTTCTTAGGAAACTGACCAGAACAGTAGCTTCTCTTCAGTCCAATACACTGTACTTGCTGGGAACAGACGCGAGTGCTATTTGCACTGTGTATGGCAATGGGAGCGCAATAGTGACTCTTCTTAGCAGAAAACAACTCTTGCTCGTAGGACCAGAAACTGCATGGGATTCAACTCCGTTTAGGACTGGGAAACAAACGCTAGCTCGCCTTGCAAGAAACACACTCTGCTTTTGAGAAAACATCACTCTTCTACTCTCCTGTGTTTCCTATAGGGCCAGAACAGTGAGCTTGCTCAGAACAAAAGAACTGTGCTTCCTACACACACGGGGCATATCTAGTTCAACTCTGCTTAGGAAACTGACCAGAACAGTAGCTTCTCTTCAGTCCAATACACTGTACTTGCTGGGAACAGACGCGAGTGCTATTTGCACTGTGTATGGCAATGGGAGCGCAATAGTGACTCTTCTTAGCAGAAAACAACTCTTGCTCGTAGGACCAGAAACTGTATGGGATTCTACTCCGTTTAGGACTGGGAAACAAACGCTAGCTCGCCTTGCAAGAAACACACTCTGCTTTTGAGAAAACAGCACTCTTCTACTCTCCTGTGTTTCCTATAGGGCCAGAACAGTGAGCTTGCTCAGAACAAAAGAACTGTGCTTCCTACACACACGGGGCATATCTAGTTCAACTCTGCTTAGGAAACTGACCAGAACAGTAGCTTCTCTTCAGTCCAATACACTGTACTTGCTGGGAACAGACGCGAGTCATATTTGCACTGTGTATGGCAATGGGAGCGCAATAGTGACTCTTCTTAGCAGAAAACAACTCTTGCTCGTAGGACCAGAAACTGCATGGGATTCAACTCCGTTTAGGACTGGGAAACAAACGCTAGCTCGCCTTGCAAGAAACACACTCTGCTTTTGAGAAAACAGCACTCTTCTACTCTCCTGTGTTTCCTATAGGGCCAGAACAGTGAGCTTGCTCAGAACAAAAGAACTGTGCTTCCTACACACACGGGGCATATCTAGTTCAACTCTGCTTAGGAAACTGACCAGAACAGTAGCTTCTCTTCAGTCCAATACACTGTACTTGCTGGGAACAGACGCGAGTGCTATTTGCACTGTGTATGGCAATGGGAGCGCAATAGTGACTCTTCTTAGCAGAAAACAACTCTTGCTCGTAGGACCACAAACTGCATGGGATTCAACTCCGTTTAGGACTGGGAAACAAACGCTAGCTCGCCTTGCAAGAAACACACTCTGCTTTTGAGAAAACAGCACTCTTCTACTCTCCTGTGTTTCCTATAGGGCCAGAACAGTGAGCTTGCTCAGAACAAAAGAACTGTGCTTCCTACACACACGGGGCATATCTAGTTCAACTCTGCTTAGGAAACTGACCAGAACAGTAGCTTCTCTTCAGTCCAATACACTGTACTTGCTGGGAACAGACGCGAGTGCTATTTGCACTGTGTATGGCAATGGGAGCGCAATAGAGGCTCTTCTTAGCAGAAAACAACTCTTGCTCGTAGGACCAGAAACGGCATGGGATTCAACTCCGTTTAGGACTGGGAAACAAACGCTAGCTCGCCTTGCAAGAAACACACTCTGCTTTTGAGAAAACAGCACTCTTCTACTCTCCTGTGTTTCCTATAGGGCCAGAACAGTGAGCTTGCTCAGAACAAAAGAACTGTGCTTCCTACACACACGGGGCATATCTAGTTCAACTCTGCTTAGGAAACTGACCAGAACAGTAGCTTCTCTTCAGTCCAATACACTGTACTTGCTGGGAACAGACGCGAGTGCTATTTGCACTGTGTATGGCAATGGGAGCGCAATAGTGACTCTTCTTAGCAGAAAACAACTCTTGCTCGTAGGACCAGAAACTGCATGGGATTCAACTCCGTTTAGGACTGGGAAACAAACGCTAGCTCGCCTTGCAAGAAACACACTCTGCTTTTGAGAAAACAGCACTCTTCTACTCTCCTGTGTTTCCTATAGGGCCAGAACAGTGAGCTTGCTCAGAACAAAACAACTGTGCTTCCTACACACACGGGGCATATCTAGTTCAACTCTGCTTAGGAAACTGACCAGAACAGTAGCTTCTCTTCAGTCCAATACACTGTACTTGCTGGGAACAGACGCGAGTGCTATTTGCACTGTGTATGGCAATGGGAGCACAATAGTGACTCTTCTAAGCAGAAAACAACTCTTGCTCGTAGGACCAGAAACTGCATGGGATTCAACTCCGTTTAGGACTGGGAAACAAACGCTAGCTCGCCTTGCAAGAAACACACTCTGCTTTTGAGAAAACAGCACTCTTCTACTCTCCTGTGTTTCCTATAGGGCCAGAACAGTGAGCTTGCTCAGAACAAAAGAACTGTGCTTCCTACAAACACGGGGCATATCTAGTTCAACTCTTCTTAGGAAACTGACCAGAACAGTAGCTTCTCTTCAGTCCAATACACTGTACTTGCTGGGAACAGACGCGAGTGCTATTTGCACTGTGTATGGCAATGGGAGCGCAATAGTGACTCTTCTTAGCAGAAAACAACTCTTGCTCGTAGGACCAGAAACTGCATGGGATTCAACTCCGTTTAGGACTGGGAAACAAACGCTAGCTCGCCTTGCAAGAAACACACTCTGCTTTTGAGAAAAAAGCACTCTTCTACTCTCCTGTGTTTCCTATAGGGCCAGAACAGTGAGCTTGCTCAGAACAAAAGAACTGTGCTTCCTACACACACGGGGCATATCTAGTTCAACTCTGCTTAGGAAACTGACCAAAACAGTAGCTTCTCTTCAGTCCAATACACTGTACTTGCTGGGAACAGACGCGAGTGCTATTTGCACTGTGTATGGCAATGGGAGCGCAATAGTGACTCTTCTTAGCAGAAAACAACTCTTGCTCGTAGGACCAGAAACTGCATGGGATTCTACTCCGTTTAGGACTGGGAAACAAACGCTAGCTCGCCTTGCAAGAAACACACTCTGCTTTTGAGAAAACAGCACTCTTCTACTCTCCTGTGTTTCCTATAGGGCCAGAACAGTGAGCTTGCTCAGAACAAAACAACTGTGCTTCCTACACACACGGGGCATATCTAGTTCAACTCTGCTTAGGAAACTGACCAGAACAGTAGCTTCTCTTCAGTCCAATACACTGTACTTGCTGGGAACAGACGCGAGTGCTATTTGCACTGTGTATGGCAATGGGAGCACAATAGTGACTCTTCTAAGCAGAAAACAACTCTTGCTCGTAGGACCAGAAACTGCATGGGATTCAACTCCGTTTAGGACTGGGAAACAAACGCTAGCTCGCCTTGCAAGAAACACACTCTGCTTTTGAGAAAACAGCACTCTTCTACTCTGCTGTGTTTCCTATAGGGCCAGAACAGTGAGCTTGCTCAGAACAAAAGAACTGTGCTTCCTACACACACGGGGCATATCTAGTTCAACTCTGCTTAGGAAACTGACAAGAACAGTAGCTTCTCTTCAGTCCAATACACTGTACTTGCTGGGAACAGACGCGAGTGCTATTTGCACTGTGTATGGCAATGGGAGCGCAATAGTGACTCTTCTTAGCAGAAAACAACTCTTGCTCGTAGGACCAGAATCTGCATGGGATTCAACTCCGTTTAGGACTGGGAAACAAACGCTAGCTCGCCTTGCAAGAAACACACTCTGCTTTTGAGAAAACAGCACTCTTCTACTCTCCTGTGTTTCCTATAGGGCCAGAACAGTGAGCTTGCTCAGAACAAAACAACTGTGCTTCCTACACACACGGGGCATATCTAGTTCAACTCTGCTTAGGAAACTGACCAGAACAGTAGCTTCTCTTCAGTCCAATACACTGTACTTGCTGGGAACAGACGCGAGTGCTATTTGCACTGTGTATGGCAATGGGAGCACAATAGTGACTCTTCTAAGCAGAAAACAACTCTTGCTCGTAGGACCAGAAACTGCATGGGATTCAACTCCGTTTAGGACTGGGAAACAAACGCTAGCTCGCCTTGCAAGAAACACACTCTGCTTTTGAGAAAACAGCACTCTTCTACTCTCCTGTGTTTCCTATAGGGCCAGAACAGTGAGCTTGCTCAGAACAAAAGAACTGTGCTTCCTACAAACACGGGGCATATCTAGTTCAACTCTGCTTAGGAAACTGACCAGAACAGTAGCTTCTCTTCAGTCCAATACACTGTACTTGCTGGGAACAGACGCGAGTGCTATTTGCACTGTGTATGGCAATGGGAGCGCAATAGTGACTCTTCTTAGCAGAAAACATCTCTTGCTCGTAGGACCAGAAACTGCATGGGATTCAACTCCGTTTAGGACTGGGAAACAAACGCTAGCTCGCCTTGCAAGAAACACACTCTGCTTTTGAGAAAACAGCACTCTTCTACTCTCCTGTGTTTCCTATAGGGCCAGAACAGTGAGCTTGCTCAGAACAAAAGAACTGTGCTTCCTACACACACGGGGCATATCTAGTTCAACTCTGCTTAGGAAACTGACCAGAACAGTAGCTTCTCTTCAGTCCAATACACTGTACTTGCTGGGAACAGACGCGAGTGCTATTTGCACTGTGTATGGCAATGGGAGCGCAATAGTGACTCTTCTTAGCAGAAAACAACTCTTGCTCGTAGGACCAGAAACTGCATGGGATTCAACTCCGTTTAGGACTGGGAAACAAACGCTAGCTCGCCTTGCAAGAAACACACTCTGCTTTTGAGAAAACAGCACTCTTCTACTCTCCTGTGTTTCCTATAGGGCCAGAACAGTGAGCTTGCTCAGAACAAAAGAACTGTGCTTCCTACACACACGGGGCATATCTAGTTCAACTCTGCTTAGGAAACTGACCAGAACAGTAGCTTCTCTTCAGTCCAATACACTGTACTTGCTGGGAACAGACGCGAGTGCTATTTGCACTGTGTATGGCAATGGGAGCGCAATAGTGACTCTTCTTAGCAGAAAACAACTCTTGCTCGTAGGACCAGAAACTGCATGGGATTCAACTCCGTTTAGGACTGGGAAACAAACGCTAGCTTGCCTTGCAAGAAACACACTCTGCTTTTGAGAAAACAGCACTCTTCTACTCTCCTGTGTTTCCTATAGGGCCAGAACAGTGAGCTTGCTCAGAACAAAAAAACTGTGCTTCCTACACACACGGGGCATATCTAGTTCAACTCTGCTTAGGAAACTGACCAGAACAGTAGCTTCTCTTCAGTCCAATACACTGTACTTGCTGGGAACAGACGCGAGTGCTATTTGCACTGTGTATGGCAATGGGAGCGCAATAGTGACTCTTCTTAGCAGAAAACAACTCTTGCTCGTAGGACCACAAACTGCATGGGATTCAACTCCGTTTAGGACTGGGAAACAAACGCTAGCTCGCCTTGCAAGAAACACACTCTGCTTTTGAGAAAACAGCACTCTTCTACTCTCCTGTGTTTCCTATAGGGCCAGAACAGTGAGCTTGCTCAGAACAAAAGAACTGTGCTTCCTACACACACGGGGCATATCTAGTTCAACTCTGCTTAGGAAACTGACCAGAACAGTAGCTTCTCTTCAGTCCAATACACTGTACTTGCTGGGAACAGACGCGAGTGCTATTTGCACTGTGTATGGCAATGGGAGCGCAATAGTGGCTCTTCTTAGCAGAAAACAACTCTTGCTCGTAGGACCAGAAACTGCATGGGATTCAACTCCGTTTAGGACTGGGAAACAAACGCTAGCTCGCCTTGCAAGAAACACACTCTGCTTTTGAGAAAACAGCACTCTTCTACTCTCCTGTGTTTCCTATAGGGCCAGAACAGTGAGCTTGCTCAGAACAAAAGAACTGTGCTTCCTACACACACGGGGCATATCTAGTTCAACTCTGCTTAGGAAACTGACCAGAACAGTAGCTTCTCTTCAGTCCAATACACTGTACTTGCTGGGAACAGACGCGAGTGCTATTTGCACTGTGTATGGCAATGGGAGCGCAATAGTGACTCTTCTTAGCAGAAAACAACTCTTGCTCGTAGGACCAGAATCTGCATGGGATTCAACTCCGTTTTGGACTGGGAAACAAACGCTAGCTCGCCTTGCAAGAAACACACTCTGCTTTTGAGAAAACAGCACTCTTCTACTCTCCTGTGTTTCCTATAGGGCCAGAACAGTGAGCTTGCTCAGAACAAAACAACTGTGCTTCCTACACACACGGGGCATATCTAGTTCAACTCTGCTTAGGAAACTGACCAGAACAGTAGCTTCTCTTCAGTCCAATACACTGTACTTTCTGGGAACAGACGCGAGTGCTATTTGCACTGTGTATGGCAATGGGAGCACAATAGTGACTCTTCTAAGCAGAAAACAACTCTTGCTCGTAGGACCAGAAACTGCATGGGATTCAACTCCGTTTATAAAGGACTGGGAAACAAACGCTAGCTCGCCTTGCAAGAAACACACTCTGCTTTTGAGAAAACAGCACTCTTCTACTCTCCTGTGTTTCCTATAGGGCCAGAACAGTGAGCTTGCTCAGAACAAAAGAACTGTGCTTCCTACAAACACGGGGCATATCTAGTTCAACTCTGCTTAGGAAACTGACCAGAACAGTAGCTTCTCTTCAGTCCAATACACTGTACTTGCTGGGAACAGACGCGAGTGCTATTTGCACTGTGTATGGCAATGGGAGCGCAATAGTGACTCTTCTTAGCAGAAAACAACTCTTGCTCGTAGGTCCAGAAACTGCATGGGATTCAACTCCGTTTAGGACTGGGAAACAAACGCTAGCTCGCCTTGCAAGAAACACACTCTGCTTTTGAGAAAACAGCACTCTTCTACTCTCCTGTGTTTCCTATAGGGCCAGAACAGTGAGCTTGCTCAGAACCAAAGAACTGTGCTTCCTACACACACGGGGCATATCTAGTTCAACTCTGCTTAGGAAACTGACCAGAACAGTAGCTTCTCTTCAGTCCAATACACTGTACTTGCTGGGAACAGACGCGAGTGCTATTTGCACTGTGTATGGCAATGGGAGCACAATAGTGACTCTTCTAAACAGAAAACAACTCTTGCTCGTAGGACCAGAAACTGCATGGGATTCAACTCCGTTTAGGACTGAGAAACAAACGCTAGCTCACCTTGCAAGAAACACACTCTGCTTTTGAGAAAACAGCACTCTTCTACTCTCCTGTGTTTCCTATAGGGCCAGAACAGTGAGCTTGCTCAGAACAAAAGAACTGTGCTTCCTACACACACGGGGCATATCTAGTTCAACTCTGCTTAGGAAACTGACCAGAACAGTAGCTTCTCTTCAGTCCAATACACTGTACTTGCTGGGAACAGACGCGAGTGCTATTTGCACTGTGTATGGCAATGGGAGCGCATTAGTGACTCTTCTTAGCAGAAAACAACTCTTGCTCGTAGGACCAGAAACTGCATGGGATTCTACTCCGTTTAGGACTGGGAAACAAACGCTAGCTCGCCTTGCAAGAAACACACTCTGCTTTTGAGAAAACAGCACTCTTCTACTCTCCTGTGTTTCCTATAGGGCCAGAACAGTGAGCTTGCTCAGAACAAAAGAACTGTGCTTCCTACACACACGGGGCATATCTAGTTCAACTCTGCTTAGGAAACTGACCAGAACAGTAGCTTCTCTTCAGTCCAATACACTGTACTTGCTGGGAACAGACGCGAGTCATATTTGCACTGTGTATGGCAATGGGAGCGCAATAGTGACTCTTCTTAGCAGAAAACAACTCTTGCTCGTAGGACCACAAACTGCATGGGATTCAACTCCGTTTAGGACTGGGAAACAAACGCTAGCTCGCCTTGCAAGAAACACACTCTGCTTTTGAGAAAACAGCACTCTTCTACTCTCCTGTGTTTCCTATAGGGCCAGAACAGTGAGCTTGCTCAGAACAAAAGAACTGTGCTTCCTACACACACGGGGCATATCTAGTTCAACTCTGCTTAGGAAACTGACCAGAACAGTAGCTTCTCTTCAGTCCAATACACTGTACTTGCTGGGAACAGACGCGAGTGCTATTTGCACTGTGTATGGCAATGGGAGCACAATAGTGACTCTTCTAAACAGAAAACAACTCTTGCTCGTAGGACCAGAAACTGCATGGGATTCAACTCCGTTTAGGACTGAGAAACAAACGCTAGCTCACCTTGCAAGAAACACACTCTGCTTTTGAGAAAACAGCACTCTTCTACTCTCCTGTGTTTCCTATAGGGCCAGAACAGTGAGCTTGCTCAGAACAAAAGAACTGTGCTTCCTACACACACGGGGCATATCTAGTTCAACTCTGCTTAGGAAACTGACCAGAACAGTAGCTTCTCTTCAGTCCAATACACTGTACTTGCTGGGAACAGACGCGAGTGCTATTTGCACTGTGTATGCAATGGGAGCGCAATAGTGACTCTTCTTAGCAGAAAACAACTCTTGCTCGTAGGACCAGAAACTGCATGGGATTCAACTCCGTTTAGGACTGGGAAACAAACGCTAGCTCGCCTTGCAAGAAACACACTCTGCTTTTGAGAAAACAGCACTCTTCTACTCTCCTGTGTTTCCTATAGGGCCAGAACAGTGAGCTTGCTCAGAACGAAACAACTGTGCTTCCTACACACACGGGGCATATCTAGTTCAACTCTGCTTAGGAAACTGACCAGAACAGTAGCTTCTCTTCAGTCCAATACACTGTACTTGCTGGGAACAGACGCGAGTGCTATTTGCACTGTGTATGGCAATGGGAGCGCAATAGTGACTCTTCTTAGCAGAAAACAACTCTTGCTCGTAGGACCACAAACTGCATGGAATTCAACTCCGTTTAGGACTGAGAAACAAACGCTAGCTCGCCTTGCAAGAAACACACTCTGCTTTTGAGAAAACAGCACTCTTCTACTCTCCTGTGTTTCCTATAGGGCCAGAACAGTGAGCTTGCTCAGAACAAAAGAACTGTGGTTCCTACACATACGGGGCATATCTAGTTCAACTCTGCTTAGGAAACTGACCAGAACAGTAGCTTCTCTTCAGTCCAATACACTGTACTTGCTGGGAACAGACGCGAGTGCTATTTGCACTGTGTATGGCAATGGGAGCGCAATAGTGACTCTTCTTAGCAGAAAACAACTCTTGCTCGTAGGACCACAAACTGCATGGGATTCAACTCCGTTTAGGACTGGGAAACAAACGCTAGCTCGCCTTGCAAGAAACACACTCTGCTTTTGAGAAAACAGCACTCTTCTACTCTCCTGTGTTTCCTATAGGGCCAGAACAGTGAGCTTGCTCAGAACAAAAGAACTGTGCTTCCTACACACACGGGGCATATCTAGTTCAACTCTGCTTAGGAAACTGACCAGAACAGTAGCTTCTCTTCAGTCCAATACACTGTACTTGCTGGGAACAGACGCGAGTGCTATTTGCACTGTGTATGGCAATGGGAGCGCATTAGTGACTCTTCTTAGCAGAAAACAACTCTTGCTCGTAGGACCAGAAACTGCATGGGATTCTACTCCGTTTAGGACTGGGAAACAAACGCTAGCTCGCCTTGCAAGAAACACACTCTGCTTTTGAGAAAACAGCACTCTTCTACTCTCCTGTGTTTCCTATAGGGCCAGAACAGTGAGCTTGCTCAGAACAAAAGAACTGTGCTTCCTACACACACGGGGCATATCTAGTTCAACTCTGCTTAGGAAACTGACCAGAACAGTAGCTTCTCTTCAGTCCAATACACTGTACTTGCTGGGAACAGACGCGAGTGCTATTTGCACTGTGTATGGCAATGGGAGCGCAATAGTGACTCTTCTTAGCAGAAAACAACTCTTGCTCGTAGGACCAGAAACTGCATGGGATTCAACTCCGTTTAGGACTGGGAAACAAACGCTAGCTCGCCTTGCAAGAAACACACTCTGCTTTTGAGAAAACAGCACTCTTCTACTCTCCTGTGTTTCCTACAGGGCCAGAACAGTGAGCTTGCTCAAAACAAAAGAATTGTGCTTCCTACACACACGGGGCATATCTAGTTCAACTCTGCTTAGGAAACTGACCAGAACAGTAGCTTCTCTTCAGTCCAATACACTGTACTTGCTGGGAACAGACGCGAGTGCTATTTGCACTGTGTATGGCAATGGGAGCGCAATAGTGACTCTTCTTAGCAGAAAACAACTCTTGCCTGTAGGACCAGAAACTGCATGGGATTCAACTCCGTTTAGGACTGGGAAACAAACGCTAGCTCGCCTTGCAAGAAACACACTCTGCTTTTGAGAAAACAGCACTCTTCTACTCTCCTGTGTTTCCTATAGGGCCAGAACAGTGAGCTTGCTCAGAACAAAAGAACTGTGCTTCCTACACACACGGGGCATATCTAGTTCAACTCTGCTTAGGAAACTGACCAGAACAGTAGCTTCTCTTCAGTCCAATACACTGTACTTGCTGGGAACAGACGCGAGTGCTATTTGCACTGTGTATGGCAATGGGAGCGCAATAGTGACTCTTCTTAGCAGAAAACAACTCTTGCTCGTAGGACCAGAAACTGCATGGGATTCAACTCCGTTTAGGACTGGGAAACAAACGCTAGCTCGCCTTGCAAGAAACACACTCTGCTTTTGAGAAAACAGCACTCTTCTACTCTCCTGTGTTTCCTATAGGGCCAGAACAGTGAGCTTGCTCAGAACAAAAGAACTGTGCTTCCTACACACACGGGGCATATCTAGTTCAACTCTGCTTAGGAAACTGACCAGAACAGTAGCTTCTCTTCAGTCCAATACACTGTACTTGCTGGGAACAGACGCGAGTGCTATTTGCACTGTGTATGGCAATGGGAGCGCAATAGTGACTCTTCTTAGCAGAAAACAACTCTTGCTCGTAGGACCAGAAACTGCATGGGATTCAACTCCGTTTAGGACTGGGAAACAAACGCTAGCTCGCCTTGCAAGAAACACACTCTGCTTTTGAGAAAACAGCACTCTTCTACTCTCCTGTGTTTCCTATAGGGCCAGAACAGTGAGCTTGCTCAGAACAAAAGAACTGTGCTTCCTACACACACGGGGCATATCTAGTTCAACTCTGCTTAGGAAACTGACCAGAACAGTAGCTTCTCTTCAGTCCAATACACTGTACTTGCTGGGAACAGACGCGAGTGCTATTTGCACTGTGTATGGCAATGGGAGTGCAATAGTGACTCTTCTTAGCAGAAAACAACTCTTGCTCGTAGGACCAGAAACTGCATGGGATTCTACTCCGTTTAGGACTGGGAAACAAACGCTAGCTCGCCTTGCAAGTAACACACTCTGCTTTTGAGAAAACAGCACTCTTCTACTCTCCTGTGTTTCCTATAGGGCCAGAACAGTGAGCTTGTTCAGAACAAAAAAACTGTGCTTCCTACACACACGGGGCATATCTAGTTCAACTCTGCTTAGGAAACTGACCAGAACAGTAGCTTCTCTTCAGTCCAATACACTGTACTTGCTGGGAACAGACGCGAGTGCTATTTGTACTGTGTATGGCAATGGGAGCGCAATAGTGACTCTTCTTAGCAGAAAACAACTCTTGCTCGTAGGACCAGAATCTGCATGGGATTCAACTCCGTTTAGGACTGGGAAACAAACGCTAGCTCGCCTTGCAAGAAACACACTCTGCTTTTGAGAAAACAGCACTCTTCTACTCTCCTGTGTTTCCTATAGGGCCAGAACAGTGAGCTTGCTCAGAACAAAAGAACTGTGCTTCCTACACACACGGGGCATATCTAGTTCAACTCTGCTTAGGAAACTGACCAGAACAGTAGCTTCTCTTCAGTCCAATACACTGTACTTGCTGGGAACAGACGCGAGTGCTATTTGCACTGTGTATGGCAATGGGAGCGCAATAGTGACTCTTCTTAGCAGAAAACAACTCTTGCTCGTAGGACCAGAAACTGCATGGGATTCAACTCCGTTTAGGACTGGGAAACAAACGCTAGCTCGCCTTGCAAGAAACACACTCTGCTTTTGAGAAAACAGCACTCTTCTACTCTCCTGTGTTTCCTATAAGGCCAGAACAGTGAGCTTGCTCAGAACAAAAAAACTGTGCTTCCTACACACACGGGGCATATCTAATTCAACTCTGCTTAGGAAACTGACCAGAACAGTAGCTTCTCTTCAGTCCAATACACTGTACTTGCTGGGAACAGACGCGAGTGCTTTTTGCACTGTGTATGGCAATGGGAGCGCAATAGTGACTCTTCTTAGCAGAAAACAACTCTTGCTCGTAGGACCACAAACTGCATGGGATTCAACTCCGTTTAGGACTGGGAAACAAACGCTAGCTCGCCTTGCAAGAAACACACTCTGCTTTTGAGAAAACAGCACTCTTCTACTCTCCTGTGTTTCCTATAGGGCCAGAACAGTGAGCTTGCTCAGAACAAAAGAACTGTGCTTCCTACACACACGGGGCATATCTAGTTCAACTCTGCTTAGGAAACTGACCAGAACAGTAGCTTCTCTTCAGTCCAATACACTGTACTTGCTGGGAACAGACGCGAGTGCTATTTGCACTGTGTATGGCAATGGGAGCGCAATAGTGACTCTTCTTAGCAGAAAACAACTCTTGCTCGTAGGACCAGAAACTGCATGGGATTCAACTCCGTTTAGGACTGGGAAACAAACGCTAGCTCGCCTTGCAAGAAACACACTCTGCTTTTGAGAAAACAGCACTCTTCTACTCTCCTGTGTTTCCTATAGGGCCAGAACAGTGAGCTTGCTCAGAACAAAAGAACTGTGCTTCCTACACACACGGGGCATATCTAGTTCAACTCTGCTTAGGAAACTGACCAGAACAGTAGCTTCTCTTCAGTCCAATACACTGTACTTGCTGGGAACAAACGCGAGTGCTATTTGCACTGTGTATGGCAATGGGAGCGCAATAGTGACTCTTCTTAGCAGAAAACATCTCTTGCTCGTAGGACCAGAATCTGCATGGGATTCAACTCCGTTTAGTACTGGGAAAAAAACGCTAGCTCGCCTTGCAAGAAACACACTCTGCTTTTGAGAAAACAGCACTCTTCTACTCTCCTGTGTTTCCTATAGGGCCAGAACAGTGAGCTTGCTCAGAACAAAAGAACTGTGCTTCCTACACACACGGGGCATATCTAGTTCAACTCTGCTTAGGAAACTGACAAGAACAGTAGCTTCTCTTCAGTCCAATACACTGTACTTGCTGGGAACAGACGCGAGTGCTATTTGCACTGTGTATGGCAATGGGAGCGCAATAGTGACTCTTCTTAGCAGAAAACAACTCTTGCTCGTAGGACCAGAAACTGCATGGGATTCAACTCCGTTTAGGACTGGGAAACAAACGCTAGCTCGCCTTGCAAGAAACACACTCTGCTTTTGAGAAAACAGCACTCTTCTACTCTCCTGTGTTTCCTATAGGGCCAGAACAGTGAGCTTGCTCAGAACAAAAAAACTGTGCTTCCTACACACACGGGGCATATCTAGTTCAACTCTGCTTAGGAAACTGACAAGAACAGTAGCTTCTCTTCAGTCCAATACACTGTACTTGCTGGGAACAGACGCGAGTGCTATTTGCACTGTGTATGGCAATGGGAGCGCAATAGTGACTCTTCTTAGCAGAAAACAACTCTTGCTCGTAGGACCACAAACTGCATGGGATTCAACTCCGTTTAGGACTGGGAAACAAACGCTAGCTCGCCTTGCAAGAAACACACTCTGCTTTTGAGAAAACAGCACTCTTCTACACTCCTGTGTTTCCTAGAGGGCCAGAACAGTGAGCTTGCTCAGAACAAAAGAACTGTGCTTCCTACACACACGGGGGATATCTAGTTCAACTCTGCTTAGGAAACTGACCAGAACAGTAGCTTCTCTTCAGTCCAATACACTGTACTTGCTGGGAACAGACGCGAGTGCTATTTGCACTGTGTATGGCAATGGGAGCGCAATAGTGACTCTTCTTAGCAGAAAACAACTCTTGCTCGTAGGACCACAAACTGCATGGGATTCAACTCCGTTTAGGACTGGGAAACAAACACTAGCTCGCCTTGCAAGAAACACACTCTGCTTTTGAGAAAACAGCACTCTTCTACTCTCCTGTGTTTCCTATAGGGCCAGAACAGTGAGCTTGCTCAGAACAAAAGAACTGTGCTTCTTACACACACGGGGCATATCTAGTTCAACTCTGCTTAGGAAACTGACCAGAACAGTAGCTTCTTTTCAGTCCAATACACTGTACTTGCTGGGAACAGAAGCGAGTGCTATTTGCACTGTGTATGGCAATGGGAGCGCAATAGTGACTCTTCTTAGCAGAAAACAACTCTTGCTCGTAGGAACAGAAACTGCATGGGATTCAACTCCGTTTAGGACTGGGAAACAAACGCTAGCTCGCCTTGCAAGAAACACACTCTGCTTTTGAGAAAACAGCACTCTTCTACTCTCCTGTGTTTCCTATAGGGCCAGAACAGTGAGCTTGCTCAGAACAAAAGAACTGTGCTTCCTACACACACGGGGCATATCTAGTTCAACTCTGCTTAGGAAACTGACCAGAACAGTAGCTTCTCTTCAGTCCAATACACTGTACTTGCTGGGAACAGACGCGAGTGCTATTTGCACTGTGTATGGCAATGGGAGCGCAATAGTGACTCTTCTTAGCAGAAAACAACTCTTGCTCGTAGGACCACAAACTGCATGGGATTCAACTCCGTTTAAAACTGGGAAACAAACGCTAGCTCGCCTTGCAAGTAACACACTCTGCTTTTGAGAAAACAGCACTCTTCTACTCTCCTGTGTTTCCTATAGGGCCAGAACAGTGAGCTTGCTCAGAACAAAAGAACTGTGCTTCCTACACACACGGGGCATATCTAGTTCAACTCTGCTTAGGAAACTGACCAGAACAGTAGCTTCTCTTCAGTCCAATACACTGTACTTGCTGGGAACAGACGCGAGTGCTATTTGCACTGTGTATGGCAATGGGAGCGCAATAGTGACTCTTCTTAGCAGAAAACAACTCTTGCTCGTAGGACCAGAAACTGCATGGGATTCAACTCCGTTTAGGACTGGGAAACAAACGCTAGCTCGCCTTGCAAGTAACACACTCTGCTTTTGAGAAAACAGCACTCTTCTACTCTCCTGTGTTTCCTATAGGGCCAGAACAGTGAGCTTGCTCAGAACAAAAGAACTGTGCTTCCTACACACACGGGGCATATCTAGTTCAACTCTGCTTAGGAAACTGACCAGAACAGTAGCTTCTCTTCAGTCCAATACACTGTACTTGCTGGGAACAGACGCGAGTGCTATTTGCACTGTGTATGGCAATGGGAGCGCAATAGTGACTCTTCTTAGCAGAAAACAACTCTTGCTCGTAGGACCAGAAACTGCATGGGATTCAACTTCGTTTAGGACTGGGAAACAAACGCTAGCTCGCCTTGCAAGAAACACACTCTGCTTTTGAGAAAACAGCACTCTTCTACTCTCCTGTGTTTCCTATAAGGCCAGAACAGTGAGCTTGCTCAGAACAAAAAAACTGTGCTTCCTACACACACGGGGCATATCTAGTTCAACTCTGCTTAGGAAACTGACCAGAACAGTAGCTTCTCTTCAGTCCAATACACTGTACTTGCTGGGAACAGACGCGAGTGCTATTTGCACTGTGTATGGCAATGGGAGCGCAATAGTGACTCTTCTTAGCAGAAAACAACTCTTGCTCGTAGGACCACAAACTGCATGGGATTCTACTCCGTTTAGGACTGGGAAACAAACGCTAGCTCGCCTTGCAAGAAACACACTCTGCTTTTGAGAAAACAGCACTCTTCTACTCTCCTGTGTTTCCTATAGGGCCAGAACAGTGAGCTTGCTCAGAACAAAAGAACTGTGCTTCCTACACACACGGGGCATATCTAGTTCAACTCTGCTTAGGAAACTGACCAGAACAGTAGCTTCTCTTCAGTCCAATACACTGTACTTGCTGGGAACAGACGCGAGTGCTATTTGCACTGTGTATGGCAATGGGAGTGCAATAGTGACTCTTCTTAGCAGAAAACAACTCTTGCTCGTAGGACCAGAAACTGCATGGGATTCAACTCCGTTTAGGACTGGGAAACAAACGCTAGCTCGCCTTGCAAGTAACACACTCTGCTTTTGAGAAAACAGCACTCTTCTACTCTCCTGTGTTTCCTATAGGGCCAGAACAGTGAGCTTGTTCAGAACAAAAAAACTGTGCTTCCTACACACACGGGGCATATCTAGTTCAACTCTGCTTAGGAAACTGACCAGAACAGTAGCTTCTCTTCAGTCCAATACACTGTACTTGCTGGGAACAGACGCGAGTGCTATTTGTACTGTGTATGGCAATGGGAGCGCAATAGTGACTCTTCTTAGCAGAAAACAACTCTTGCTCGTAGGACCAGAATCTGCATGGGATTCAACTCCGTTTAGGACTGGGAAACAAACGCTAGCTCGCCTTGCAAGAAACACACTCTGCTTTTGAGAAAACAGCACTCTTCTACTCTCCTGTGTTTCCTATAGGGCCAGAACAGTGAGCTTGCTCAGAACAAAAGAACTGTGCTTCCTACACACACGGGGCATATCTAGTTCAACTCTGCTTAGGAAACTGACCAGAACAGTAGCTTCTCTTCAGTCCAATACACTGTACTTGCTGGGAACAGACGCGAGTGCTATTTGCACTGTGTATGGCAATGGGAGCGCAATAGTGACTCTTCTTAGCAGAAAACAACTCTTGCTCGTAGGACCAGAAACTGCATGGGATTCAACTCCGTTTAGGACTGGGAAACAAACGCTAGCTCGCCTTGCAAGAAACACACTCTGCTTTTGAGAAAACAGCACTCTTCTACTCTCCTGTGTTTCCTATAAGGCCAGAACAGTGAGCTTGCTCAGAACAAAAAAACTGTGCTTCCTACACACACGGGGCATATCTAATTCAACTCTGCTTAGGAAACTGACCAGAACAGTAGCTTCTCTTCAGTCCCATACACTGTACTTGCTGGGAACAGACGCGAGTGCTTTTTGCACTGTGTATGGCAATGGGAGCGCAATAGTGACTCTTCTTAGCAGAAAACAACTCTTGCTCGTAGGACCAGAAACTGCATGGGATTCAACTCCGTTTAGGACTGGGAAACAAACGCTAGCTCGCCTTGCAAGAAACACACTCTGCTTTTGAGAAAACAGCACTCTTCTACTCTCCTGTGTTTCCTATAGGGCCAGAACAGTGAGCTTGCTCAGAACAAAAGAACTGTGCTTCCTACACACACGGGGCATATCTAGTTCAACTCTGCTTAGGAAACTGACCAGAACAGTAGCTTCTCTTCAGTCCAATACACTGTACTTGCTGGGAACAGACGCGAGTGCTATTTGCACTGTGTATGGCAATGGGAGCGCAATAGTGACTCTTCTTAGCAGAAAACAACTCTTGCTCGTAGGACCAGAAACTGCATGGGATTCAACTCCGTTTAGGACTGGGAAACAAACGCTAGCTCGCCTTGCAAGAAACACACTCTGCTTTTGAGAAAACAGCACTCTTCTACTCTCCTGTGTTTCCTATAGGGCCAGAACAGTGAGCTTGCTCAGAACAAAAGAACTGTGCTTCCTACACACACGGGGCATATCTAGTTCAACTCTGCTTAGGAAACTGACCAGAACAGTAGCTTCTCTTCAGTCCAATACACTGTACTTGCTGGGAACAGACGCGAGTGCTATTTGCACTGTGTATGGCAATGGGAGCGCAATAGTGACTCTTCTTAGCAGAAAACAACTCTTGCTCGTAGGACCACAAACTGCATGGGATTCAACTCCGTTTAGGACTGGGAAACAAACGCTAGCTCGCCTTGCAAGAAACACACTCTGCTTTTGAGAAAACAGCACTCTTCTACTCTCCTGTGTTTCCTATAGGGCCAGAACAGTGAGCTTGCTCAGAACAAAAGAACTGTGCTTCCTACACACACGGGGCATATCTAGTTCAACTCTGCTTAGGAAACTGACCAGAACAGTAGCTTCTCTTCAGTCCAATACACTGTACTTGCTGGGAACAAACGCGAGTGCTATTTGCACTGTGTATGGCAATGGGAGCGCAATAGTGACTCTTCTTAGCAGAAAACATCTCTTGCTCGTAGGACCAGAATCTGCATGGGATTCAACTCCGTTTAGTACTGGGAAACAAACGCTAGCTCGCCTTGCAAGAAACACACTCTGCTTTTGAGAAAACAGCACTCTTCTACTCTCCTGTGTTTCCTATAGGGCCAGAACAGTGAGCTTGCTCAGAACAAAAGAACTGTGCTTCCTACACACACGGGGCATATCTAGTTCAACTCTGCTTAGGAAACTGACCAGAACAGTAGCTTCTCTTCAGTCCAATACACTGTACTTGCTGGGAACAGACGCGAGTGCTATTTGCACTGTGTATGGCAATGGGAGCGCAATAGTGACTCTTCTTAGCAGAAAACAACTCTTGCTCGTAGGACCAGAAACTGCATGGGATTCAACTCCGTTTAGGACTGGGAAACAAACGCTAGCTCGCCTTGCAAGAAACACACTCTGCTTTTGAGAAAACAGCACTCTTCTACTCTCCTGTGTTTCCTATAGGGCCAGAACAGTGAGCTTGCTCAGAACAAAAAAACTGTGCTTCCTACACACACGGGGCATATCTAGTTCAACTCTGCTTAGGAAACTGACAAGAACAGTAGCTTCTCTTCAGTCCAATACACTGTACTTGCTGGGAACAGACGCGAGTGCTATTTGCACTGTGTATGGCAATGGGAGCGCAATAGTGACTCTTCTTAGCAGAAAACAACTCTTGCTCGTAGGACCAGAAACTGCATGGGATTCAACTCCGTTTAGGACTGGGAAACAAACGCTAGCTCGCCTTGCAAGAAACACACTCTGCTTTTGAGAAAACAGCACTCTTCTACACTCCTGTGTTTCCTAGAGGGCCAGAACAGTGAGCTTGCTCAGAACAAAAGAACTGTGCTTCCTACACACACGGGGGATATCTAGTTCAACTCTGCTTAGGAAACTGACCAGAACAGTAGCTTCTCTTCAGTCCAATACACTGTACTTGCTGGGAACAGACGCGAGTGCTATTTGCACTGTGTATGGCAATGGGAGCGCAATAGTGACTCTTCTTAGCAGAAAACAACTCTTGCTCGTAGGACCACAAACTGCATGGGATTCAACTCCGTTTAGGACTGGGAAACAAACGCTAGCTCGCCTTGCAAGAAACACACTCTGCTTTTGAGAAAACAGCACTCTTCTACTCTCCTGTGTTTCCTATAGGGCCAGAACAGTGAGCTTGCTCAGAACAAAAGAACTGTGCTTCCTACACACACGGGGCATATCTAGTTCAACTCTGCTTAGGAAACTGACCAGAACAGTAGCTTCTCTTCAGTCCAATACACTGTACTTGCTGGGAACAGACGCGAGTGCTATTTGCACTGTGTATGGCAATGGGAGCGCAATAGTGACTCTTCTTAGCAGAAAACAACTCTTGCTCGTAGGACCACAAACTGCATGGGATTCAACTCCGTTTAAAACTGGGAAACAAACGCTAGCTCGCCTTGCAAGTAACACACTCTGCTTTTGAGAAAACAGCACTCTTCTACTCTCCTGTGTTTCCTATAGGGCCAGAACAGTGAGCTTGCTCAGAACAAAAGAACTGTGCTTCCTACACACACGGGGCATATCTAGTTCAACTCTGCTTAGGAAACTGACCAGAACAGTAGCTTCTCTTCAGTCCAATACACTGTACTTGCTGGGAACAGACGCGAGTGCTATTTGCACTGTGTATGGCAATGGGAGCGCAATAGTGACTCTTCTTAGCAGAAAACAACTCTTGCTCGTAGGACCAGAAACTGCATGGGATTCAACTCCGTTTAGGACTGGGAAACAAACGCTAGCTCGCCTTGCAAGTAACACACTCTGCTTTTGAGAAAACAGCACTCTTCTACTCTCCTGTGTTTCCTATAGGGCCAGAACAGTGAGCTTGCTCAGAACAAAAGAACTGTGCTTCCTACACACACGGGGCATATCTAGTTCAACTCTGCTTAGGAAACTGACCAGAACAGTAGCTTCTCTTCAGTCCAATACACTGTACTTGCTGGGAACAGACGCGAGTGCTATTTGCACTGTGTATGGCAATGGGAGCGCAATAGTGACTCTTCTTAGCAGAAAACAACTCTTGCTCGTAGGACCAGAAACTGCATGGGATTCAACTCCGTTTAGGACTGGGAAACAAACGCTAGCTCGCCTTGCAAGAAACACACTCTGCTTTTGAGAAAACAGCACTCTTCTACTCTCCTGTGTTTCCTATAGGGCCAGAACAGTGAGCTTGCTCAGAACAAAACAACTGTGCTTCCTACACACACGGGGCATATCTAGTTCAACTCTGCTTAGGAAACTGACCAGAACAGTAGCTTCTCTTCAGTCCAATACACTGTACTTGCTGGGAACAGACGCGAGTGCTATTTGCACTGTGTATGGCAATGGGAGCGCAATAGTGACTCTTCTTAGCAGAAAACAACTCTTGCTCGTAGGACCAGAAACTGCATGGGATTCAACTCCGTTTAGGACTGGGAAACAAACGCTAGCTCGCCTTGCAAGAAACACACTCTGCTTTTGAGAAAACAGCACTCTTCTACTCTCCTGTGTTTCCTATAACGCCAGAACAGTGAGCTTGCTCAGAACAAAAGAACTGTGCTTCCTACACACACGGGGCATATCTAGTTCAACTCTGCTTAGGAAACTGACCAGAACAGTAGCTTCTCTTCAGTCCAATACACTGTACTTGCTGGGAACAGACGCGAGTGCTATTTGCACTGTGTATGGCAATGGGAGCGCAATAGTGACTCTTCTTAGCAGAAAACAACTCTTGCTCGTAGGACCACAAACTGCATGGGATTCAACTCCGTTTAAAACTGGGAAACAAACGCTAGCTCGCCTTGCAAGTAACACACTCTGCTTTTGAGAAAACAGCACTCTTCTACTCTCCTGTGTTTCCTATAGGGCCAGAACAGTGAGCTTGCTCAGAACAAAAGAACTGTGCTTCCTACACACACGGGGCATATCTAGTTCAACTCTGCTTAGGAAACTGACCAGAACAGTAGCTTCTCTTCAGTCCAATACACTGTACTTGCTGGGAACAGACGCGAGTGCTATTTGCACTGTGTATGGCAATGGGAGCGCAATAGTGACTCTTCTTAGCAGAAAACAACTCTTGCTCGTAGGACCAGAAACTGCATGGGATTCAACTCCGTTTAGGACTGGGAAACAAACGCTAGCTCGCCTTGCAAGTAACACACTCTGCTTTTGAGAAAACAGCACTCTTCTACTCTCCTGTGTTTCCTATAGGGCCAGAACAGTGAGCTTGCTCAGAACAAAAGAACTGTGCTTCCTACACACACGGGGCATATCTAGTTCAACTCTGCTTAGGAAACTGACCAGAACAGTAGCTTCTCTTCAGTCCAATACACTGTACTTGCTGGGAACAGACGCGAGTGCTATTTGCACTGTGTATGGCAATGGGAGCGCAATAGTGACTCTTCTTAGCAGAAAACAACTCTTGCTCGTAGGACCAGAAACTGCATGGGATTCAACTCCGTTTAGGACTGGGAAACAAACGCTAGCTCGCCTTGCAAGAAACACACTCTGCTTTTGAGAAAACAGCACTCTTCTACTCTCCTGTGTTTCCTATAGGGCCAGAACAGTGAGCTTGCTCAGAACAAAACAACTGTGCTTCCTACACACACGGGGCATATCTAGTTCAACTCTGCTTAGGAAACTGACCAGAACAGTAGCTTCTCTTCAGTCCAATACACTGTACTTGCTGGGAACAGACGCGAGTGCTATTTGCACTGTGTATGGCAATGGGAGCGCAATAGTGACTCTTCTTAGCAGAAAACAACTCTTGCTCGTAGGACCAGAAACTGCATGGGATTCAACTCCGTTTAGGACTGGGAAACAAACGCTAGCTCGCCTTGCAAGAAACACACTCTGCTTTTGAGAAAACAGCACTCTTCTACTCTCCTGTGTTTCCTATAACGCCAGAACAGTGAGCTTGCTCAGAACAAAAGAACTGTGCTTCCTACACACACGGGGCATATCTAGTTCAACTCTGCTTAGGAAACTGACCAGAACAGTAGCTTCTCTTCAGTCCAATACACTGTACTTGCTGGGAACAGACGCGAGTGCTATTTGCACTGTGTATGGCAATGGGAGCACAATAGTGACTCTTCTTAGCAGAAAACAACTCTTGCTCGTAGGACCAGAAACTGCATGGGATTCAACTCCGTTTAGGACTGGGAAACAAACGCTAGCTCGCCTTGCAAGAAACACACTCTGCTTTTGAGAAAACAGCACTCTTCTACTCTCCTGTGTTTCCTATAGGGCCAGAACAGTGAGCTTGCTCAGAACAAAACAACTGTGCTTCCTACACACACGGGGCATATCTAGTTCAACTCTGCTTAGGAAACTGACCAGAACAGTAGCTTCTCTTCAGTCCAATACACTGTACTTGCTGGGAACAGACGCGAGTGCTATTTGCACTGTGTATGGCAATGGGAGCGCAATAGTGACTCTTCTTAGCAGAAAACAACTCTTGCTCGTAGGACCACAAACTGCATGGGATTCTACTCCGTTTAGGACTGGGAAACAAACGCTAGCTCGCCTTGCAAGAAACACACTCTGCTTTTGAGAAAACAGCACTCTTCTACTCTCCTGTGTTTCCTATAGGGCCAGAACAGTGAGCTTGCTCAGAACAAAAGAACTGTGCTTCCTACACACACGGGGCATATCTAGTTCAACTCTGCTTAGGAAACTGACCAGAACAGTAGCTTCTCTTCAGTCCAATACACTGTACTTGCTGGGAACAGACGCGAGTGCTATTTGCACTGTGTATGGCAATGGGAGCGCAATAGTGACTCTTCTTAGCAGAAAACAACTCTTGCTCGTAGGACCAGAAACTGCATGGGATTCAACTCCGTTTAAACTGGGAAACAAACGCTAGCTCGCCTTGCAAGTAACACACTCTGCTTTTGAGAAAACAGCACTCTTCTACTCTCCTGTGTTTCCTATAGGGCCAGAACAGTGAGCTTGCTCAGAACAAAAGAACTGTGCTTCCTACACACACGGGGCATATCTAGTTCAACTCTGCTTAGGAAACTGACCAGAACAGTAGCTTCTCTTCAGTCCAATACACTGTACTTGCTGGGAACAGACGCGAGTGCTATTTGCACTGTGTATGGCAATGGGAGCGCAATAGTGACTCTTCTTAGCAGAAAACAACTCTTGCTCGTAGGACCAGAAACTGCATGGGATTCAACTCCGTTTAGGACTGGGAAACAAACGCTAGCTCGCCTTGCAAGTAACACACTCTGCTTTTGAGAAAACAGCACTCTTCTACTCTCCTGTGTTTCCTATAGGGCCAGAACAGTGAGCTTGCTCAGAACAAAAGAACTGTGCTTCCTACACACACGGGGCATATCTAGTTCAACTCTGCTTAGGAAACTGACCAGAACAGTAGCTTCTCTTCAGTCCAATACACTGTACTTGCTGGGAACAGACGCGAGTGCTATTTGCACTGTGTATGGCAATGGGAGCGCAATAGTGACTCTTCTTAGCAGAAAACAACTCTTGCTCGTAGGACCAGAAACTGCATGGGATTCAACTCCGTTTAGGACTGGGAAACAAACGCTAGCTCGCCTTGCAAGAAACACACTCTGCTTTTGAGAAAACAGCACTCTTCTACTCTCCTGTGTTTCCTATAGGGCCAGAACAGTGAGCTTGCTCAGAACAAAAGAACTGTGCTTCCTACACACACGGGGCATATCTAGTTCAACTCTGCTTAGGAAACTGACCAGAACAGTAGCTTCTCTTCAGTCCAATACACTGTACTTGCTGGGAACAGACGCGAGTGCTATTTGCACTGTGTATGGCAATGGGAGCGCAATAGTGACTCTTCTTAGCAGAAAACAACTCTTGCTCGTAGGACCAGAAACTGCATGGGATTCAACTCCGTTTAGGACTGGGAAACAAACGCTAGCTCGCCTTGCAAGAAACACACTCTGCTTTTGAGAAAACAGCACTCTTCTACTCTCCTGTGTTTCCTATAACGCCAGAACAGTGAGCTTGCTCAGAACAAAAGAACTGTGCTTCCTACACACACGGGGCATATCTAGTTCAACTCTGCTTAGGAAACTGACCAGAACAGTAGCTTCTCTTCAGTCCAATACACTGTACTTGCTGGGAACAGACGCGAGTGCTATTTGCACTGTGTATGGCAATGGGAGCGCAATAGTGACTCTTCTTAGCAGAAAACAACTCTTGCTCGTAGGACCAGAAACTGCATGGGATTCAACTCCGTTTAGGACTGGGAAACAAACGCTAGCTCGCCTTGCAAGAAACACACTCTGCTTTTGAGAAAACAGCACTCTTCTACTCTCCTGTGTTTCCTATAGGGCCAGAACAGTGAGCTTGCTCAGAACAAAAGAACTGTGCTTCCTACACACACGGGGCATATCTAGTTCAACTCTGCTTAGGAAACTGACCAGAACAGTAGCTTCTCTTCAGTCCAATACACTGTACTTGCTGGGAACAGACGCGAGTGCTATTTGCACTGTGTATGTCAATGGGAGCGCAATAGTGACTCTTCTTAGCAGAAAACAACTCTTGCTCGTATAAACAGAAACTGCATGGGATTCTACTCCGTTTAGGACTGGGAAACAAACGCTAGCTCGCCTTGCAAGAAACACACTCTGCTTTTGAGAAAACAGCACTCTTCTACTCTCCTGTGTTTCCTATAGGGCCAGAACAGTGAGCTTGCTCAGAACAAAAGAACTGTGCTTCCTACACACACGGGGCATATCTAGTTCAACTCTGCTTATGAAACTGACCAGAACAGTAGCTTCTCTTCAGTCCAATACACTGTACTTGCTGGGAACAGACGCGAGTGCTATTTGCACTGTGTATGGCAATGGGAGCGCAATAGTGACTCTTCTTAGCAGAAAACAACTCTTGCTCGTAGGACCAGAAACTGCATGGGATTCAACTCCGTTTAGGACTGGGAAACAAACGCTAGCTCGCCTTGCAAGAAACACACTCTGCTTTTGAGAAAACAGCACTCTTCTACTCTCCTGTGTTTCCTATAACGCCAGAACAGTGAGCTTGCTCAGAACAAAAGAACTGTGCTTCCTACACACACGGGGCATATCTAGTTCAACTCTGCTTAGGAAACTGACCAGAACAGTAGCTTCTCTTCAGTCCAATACACTGTACTTGCTGGGAACAGACGCGAGTGCTATTTGCACTGTGTATGGCAATGGGAGCGCAATAGTGACTCTTCTTAGCAGAAAACAACTCTTGCTCGTAGGACCAGAAACTGCATGGGATTCAACTCCGTTTAGGACTGGGAAACAAACGCTAGCTCGCCTTGCAAGAAACACACTCTGCTTTTGAGAAAACAGCACTCTTCTACTCTCCTGTGTTTCCTATAGGGCCAGAACAGTGAGCTTGCTCAGAACAAAAGAACTGTGCTTCCTACACACACGGGGCATATCTAGTTCAACTCTGCTTAGGAAACTGACAAGAACAGTAGCTTCTCTTCAGTCCAATACACTGTACTTGCTGGGAACAGACGCGAGTGCTATTTGCACTGTGTATGGCAATGGGAGCGCAATAGTGACTCTTCTTAGCAGAAAACAACTCTTGCTCGTAGGACCAGAAACTGCATGGGATTCAACTCCGTTTAGGACTGGGAAACAAACCCTAGCTCGCCTTGCAAGAAACACACTCTGCTTTTGAGAAAACAGCACTCTTCTACTCTCCTGTGTTTCCTATAGGGCCAGAACAGTGAGCTTGCTCAGAACAAAAGAACTGTGCTTCCTACACACACGGGGCATATCTAGTTCAACTCTGCTTAGGAAACTGACCAGAACAGTAGCTTCTCTTCAGTCCAATACACTGTACTTGCTGGGAACAGACGCGAGTGCTATTTGCACTGCTTATGGCAATGGGAGCGCAATAGTGACTCTTCTTAGCAGAAAACAACTCTTGCTCGTAGGACCAGAAACTGCATGGGATTCAACTCCGTTTAGGACTGGGAAACAAACGCTAGCTCGCCTTGCAAGAAACACACTCTGCTTTTGAGAAAACAGCACTCTTCTACTCTCCTGTGTTTCCTATAGGGCCAGAACAGTGAGCTTGCTCAGAACAAAAGAACTGTGCTTCCTACACACACGGGGCATATCTAGTTCAACTCTGCTTAGGAAACTGACCAGAACAGTAGCTTCTCTTCAGTCCAATACACTGTACTTGCTGGGAACAGACGCGAGTGCTATTTGCACTGTGTATGGCAATGGGAGCGCAATAGTGACTCTTCTAAGCAGAAAACAACTCTTGCTCGTAGGACCAGAAACTGCATGGGATTCAACTCCGTTTAGGACTGGGAAACAAACGCTAGCTCGCCTTGCAAGAAACACACTCTGCTTTTGAGAAAACAGCACTCTTCTACTCTCCTGTGTTTCCTATAGGGCCAGAACAGTGAGCTTGCTCAGAACAAAAGAACTGTGCTTCCTACACACACGGGGCATATCTAGTTCAACTCTGCTTAGGAAACTGACCAGAACAGTAGCTTCTTTTCAGTCCAATACACTGTACTTGCTGGGAACAGAAGCGAGTGCTATTTGCACTGTGTATGGCAATGGGAGCACAATAGTGACTCTTCTTAGCAGAAAACAACTCTTGCTCGTAGGACCAGAAACTGCATGGGATTCAACTCCGTTTAGGACTGGGAAACAAACGCTAGCTCGCCTTGCAAGAAACACACTCTGCTTTTGAGAAAACAGCACTCTTCTACTCTCCTGTGTGAGCTTGCTCAGAACAAAAGAACTGTGCTTCCTACACACACGGGGCATATCTAGTTCAACTCTGCTTAGGAAACTGACCAGAACAGTAGCTTCTCTTCAGTCCAATACACTGTACTTGCTGGGAACAGACGCGAGTGCTGTTTGCACTGTGTATGGCAATGGGAGCGCAATAGTGACTCTTCTTAGCAGAAAACAACTCTTGCTCGTAGGACCAGAAACTGCATGGGATTCAACTCCGTTTAGGACTGGGAAACAAACGCTAGCTCGCCTTGCAAGAAACACACTCTGCTTTTGAGAAAACAGCACTCTTCTACTCTCCTGTGTTTCCTATAGGGCCAGAACAGTGAGCTTGCTCAGAACAAAAGAACTGTGCTTCCTACACACACGGGGCATATCTAGTTCAACTCTGCTTAGGAAACTGACCAGAACAGTAGCTTCTCTTCAGTCCAATACACTGTACTTGCTGGGAACAGACGCGAGTGCTATTTGCACTGTGTATGGCAATGGGAGCGCAAGAGTGACTCTTCTTAGCAGAAAACAACTCTTGCTCGTAGGACCAGAAACTGCATGGGATTCAACTCCGTTTAGGACTGGGAAACAAACGCTAGCTCGCCTTGCAAGAAACACACTCTGCTTTTGAGAAAACAGCACTCTTCTACTCTCCTGTGTTTCCTATAGGGCCAGAACAGTGAGCTTGCTCAGAACAAAAAAACTGTGCTTCATACACACACGGGGCATATCTAGTTCAACTCTGCTTAGGAAACTGACCAGAACAGTAGCTTCTCTTCAGTCCAATACACTGTACTTGCTGGGAACAGACGCGAGTGCTATTTGCACTGTGTATGGCAATGGGAGTGCAATAGTGACTCTTCTTAGCAGAAAACAACTCTTGCTCGTAGGACCAGAAACTGCATGGGATTCAACTCCATTTAGGACTGGGAAACAAACGCTAGCTCGCCTTGCAAGAAACACACTCTGCTTTTGAGAAAACAGCACTCTTCTACTCTCCTGTGTTTCCTATAGGGCCAGAACAGTGAGCTTGCTCAGAACAAAAGAACTGTGCTTCCTACACACACGGGGCATATCTAGTTCAACTCTGCTTAGGAACTGACCAGAACAGTAGCTTCTCTTCAGTCCAATACACTGTACTTGCTGGGAACAGACGCGAGTGCTATTTGCACTGTGTATGGCAATGGGAGCGCAATAGTGACTCTTCTTAGCAGAAAACAACTCTTGCTCGTAGGACCAGAATCTGCATGGGATTCAACTCCGTTTAGGACTGGGAAACAAACGCTAGCTCGCCTTGCAAGAAACACACTCTGCTTTTGAGAAAACAGCACTCTTCTACTCTCCTGTGTTTCCTATAGGGCCAGAACAGTGAGCTTGCTCAGAACAAAAGAACTGTGCTTCCTACACACACGGGGCATATCTAGTTCAACTCTGCTTAGGAAACTGACCAGAACAGTAGCTTCTCTTCAGTCCAATACACTGTACTTGCTGGGAACAGACGCGAGTGCTATTTGCACTGTGTATGGCAATGGGAGCGCAAAATAGTGACTCTTCTAAGCAGAAAACAACTCTTGCTCGTAGGACCAGAAACTGCATGGGATTCAACTCCGTTTAGGACTGGGAAACAAACGCTAGCTCGCCTTGCAAGAAACACACTCTGCTTTTGAGAAAACAGCACTCTTCTACTCTCCTGTGTTTCCTATAGGGCCAGAACAGTGAGCTTGCTCAGAACAAAAAAACTGTGCTTCCTACACACACGGGGCATATCTAGTTCAACTCTGCTTAGGAAACTGACCAGAACAGTAGCTTCTCTTCAGTCCAATACACTGTACTTGCTGGGAACAGACGCGAGTGCTATTTGCACTGTGTATGGCAATGGGAGCACAATAGTGACTCTTCTTAGCAGAAAACAACTCTTGCTCGTAGGACCACAAACTGCATGGGATTCAACTCCGTAGGACTGGGAAACAAACGCTAGCTCGCCTTGCAAGAAACACACTCTGCTTTGAGAAAACAGCACTCTTCTACTCTCCTGTGTTTCCTATAGGGCCAGAACAGTGAGCTTGCTCAGAACAAAAGAACTGTGCTTCCTACACACACGGGACATATCTAGTTCAACTCTGCTTAGGAAACTGACCAGAACAGTAGCTTCTCTTCAGTCCAATACACTGTACTTGCTGGGAACAGACGCGAGTGCTATTTGCACTGTGTATGGCAATGGGAGCGCAATAGTGACTCTTCTTAGCAGAAACAACTCTTGCTCGTAGGACCACAAACTGCATGGGATTCAACTCCGTTTAGGACTGGGAAACAAACGCTAGCTCGCCTTGCAAGAAACACACTCTGCTTTTGAGAAAACAGCACTCTTCTACTCTCCTGTGTTTCCTATAGGGCCAGAACAGTGAGCTTGCTCAGAATCAAAAACAACTGTGCTTCCTAACACACACGGGGCATATCTAGTTCAACTCTGCTTAGGAAACTGACAAGAACAGTAGCTTCTCTTCAGTCCAATTACACTGTACTTGCTGGGAACAGACGCGAGTGCTATTTGCACTGTGTATGGCAATGGGAGCGCAATAGTGACTCTTCTTAGCAGAAAACAACTCTTGCTCGTAGGACCAGAAAACTGCATGGGATTCAACTCGTTTAGGACTGGAAACAAACGCTAGCTCGCCTTGCAAGAAACACACTCTGCTTTTGAGAAAACAGCACTCTTCTACTCTCCTGTGTTTCCTATAACGCCAGAACAGTGAGCTTGCTCAGAACAAAAGAACTGTGCTTCCTACACACACGGGGCATATCTAGTTCAACTCTGCTTAGGAAACTGACCAGAACAGTAGCTTCTCTTCAGTCCAATACACTGTACTTGCTGGAACAGACGCGAGTGCTATTTGCACTGTGTATGGCAATGGGAGCACAATAGTGACTCTTCTTAGCAGAAAACAACTCTTGCTTGTAGGACCACAAACTGCATGGGATTCAACTCCGTTTAGGACTGGAAACAAACGCTAGCTCGCCTTGCAAGAAACACACTCTGCTTTTGAGAAAACAGCACTCTCTACTCTCCTGTGTTTCCTATAGGGCCAGAACAGTGAGCTTGCTCAGAACAAAAGAACTGTGCTTCCTCACACACGGGGCATATCTAGTTCAACTCTGCTTAGGAAACTGACCAGAACAGTAGCTTCTCTTCAGTCCAATACACTGTACTTGCTGGGAACAGACGCGAGTGCTATTTGCACTGTGTATGGCAATGGGAGCGCAATAGTGACTCTCTTAGCAGAAAAACTCTTGCTGTAGGACCAGAAACTGCATGGGATTCTACTCCGTTTAGGACTGGGAAACAAACGCTAGCTCGCCTTGCAAGAAACACACTCTGCTTTTGAGAAAACAGCACTCTTCTACTCTCCTGTGTTCCTATAGGGCCAGAACAGTGAGCTTGCTCAGAACAAACAACTGTGCTTCCTACACACACGGGGCATATCTAGTTCAACTCTGCTTAGGAATGACCAGAACAGTAGCTTCTCTTCAGTCCAATACACTGTACTTGCTGGGAACAGACGCGAGTGCTATTATGCACTGTGTATGGCAATGGGAGCGCAATAGTGACTCTTCTTAGCAGAAAACAACTCTTGCTCGTAGGACCAGAAACTGCATGGGATTCAACTCCGTTTAGGACTGGGAAACAAACGCTAGCTCGCCTTGCAAGAAACACACTCTGCTTTGGAGAAAACAGCACTCTTCTACTCTCCTGTGTTTCCTATAGGGCCAGAACAGTGAGCTTGCTCAGAACAAAAGAACTGTGCTTCCTACACACACGGGGCATATCTAGTTCAACTCTGCTTAGGAAACTGACCAGAACAGTAGCTTCTCTTCAGTCCAATACACTGTACTTGCTGGGAACAGACGCGAGTGCTGTTTGCACTGTGTATGGCAATGGGAGCGCAATAGTGACTCTTCTTAGCAGAAAACAACTCTTGCTCGGTAGGACCAGAAACTGCATGGGATTCAACTCCGTTTAGGACTGGGAAACAAACGCTAGCTCGCCTTGCAAGAAACACACTCTGCTTTTGAGAAAACAGCACTCTTCTACTCTCCTGTGTTTCCTATAGGGCCAGAACAGTGAGCTTGCTCAGAACAAAAGAACTGTGCTTCCTACACACACGGGGCATATCTAGTCAACTCTGCTTAGGAAACTGACCAGAACACAGTAGCTTCTCTTCAGTCCAATACACTGTACTTGCTGGGAACAGACGCGAGTGCTATTTGCACTGTGTATGGCAATGGGAGCGCATAGTGACTCTTCTTAGCAGAAAACAACTCTTGCTCGTAGGACCAGAACTGCATGGGATTCTACTCCGTTTAGGACTGGGAAACAAACGATAGCTCGCCTTGCAAGAAACACACTCTGCTTTTGAGAAAACAGCACTCTTCTACTCTCCTGTGTTTCCTATAGGGCCAGAACAGTGAGCTTGCTCAGAACAAAAGAACTGTGCTTCCTACACACACGGGGCATATCTAGTTCAACTCTGCTTAGGAAACTGACCAGAACAGTAGCTTCTCTTCAGTCCAATACACTGTACTTGCTGGGAACAGACGCGAGTGCTATTTGCACTGTGTATGGCAATGGGAGCGCAATAGTGACTCTTCTTAGCAGAAAACAACTCTTGCTCGTAGGACCAGAAACTGCATGGGATTCAACTCCGTTTAGGACTGGGAAACAAACGCTAGCTCGCCTTGCAAGAAACACACTCTGCTTTTGAGAAAACAGCACTCTTCTACTCTCCTGTGTTTCCTATAGGGCCAGAACAGTGAGCTTGCTCAGAACAAAAGAACTGTGCTTCCTACACACACGGGGCATATCTAGTTCAACTCTGCTTAGGAAACTGACCAGAACAGTAGCTTCTCTTCAGTCCAATACACTGTACTTGCTGGGAACAGACGCGAGTGCTGTTTGCACTGTGTATGGCAATGGGAGCGCAATAGTGACTCTTCTTAGCAGAAAACAACTCTTGCTCGTAGGACCAGAAACTGCATGGGATTCAACTCCGTTTAGGACTGGGAAACAAACGCTAGCTCGCCTTGCAAGAAAACACACTCTGCTTTTGAGAAAAACAGCACTCTTCTACTCTCCTGTGTTTCCTATAGGGCCAGAACAGTGAGCTTGCTCAGAACAAAAGAACTGTGCTTCCTACACACACGGGGCATATCTAGTTCAACTCTGCTTAGGAAACTGACCAGAACAGTAGCTTCTCTTCAGTCCACTACACTGTACTTGCTGGGAACAGACGCGAGTGCTATTTGCACTGTGTATGGCAATGGGAGCGCAATAGTGACTCTTCTTAGCAGAAAACAACTCTTGCTCGTAGGACCAGAAACTGCATGGGATTCAACTCCGTTTAGGACTGGGAAACAAACGCTAGCTCGCCTTGCAAGAAACACACTCTGCTTTTGAGAAAACAGCACTCTTCTACTCTCCTGTGTTTCCTATAGGGCCAGAACAGTGAGCTTGCTCAGAACAAAAGAAACTGTGCTTCCTACACACACGGGGCATATCTAGTTCAACTCTGCTTAGGAAACTGACCAGAACAGTAGCTTCTCTTCAGTCCAATACACTGTACTTGCTGGGAACAGACGCGAGTGCTATTTGCACTGTGTATGGCAATGGGAGCGCAATAGTGACTCTTCTAGCAGAAAAAAACTCTTGCTCGTAGGACCAGAAACTGCATGGGATTCAACTCCGTTTAGGACTGGGAAACAAACGCTAGCTCGCCTTGCAAGAAACACACTCTGCTTTTGAGAAAACAGCACTCTTCTACTCTCCTGTGTTTCCTATAGG
>NW_026737060.1:0-51742 GCF_949786415.1 Peromyscus eremicus | reverse complement strand
CTAGTAGGAGCAGAAACTGCATGGGATTCAACTCCGTTTAGGACTGGGAAACAAACGCTAGCTCGCCTTGCAAGAAATACACTCTGCTTTTGAGAAAACAGCACTCTTCTACTCTCCTGTGTTTCCTATAGGGCCAGAACAGTGAGCTTGCTCAGAACAAAAGAACTGTGCTTCCTACACACACGGGGCATATCTAGTTCAACTCTGCTTAGGAAACTGACAAGAACAGTAGCTTCTCTTCAGTCCAATACACTGTACTTGCTGGGAACAGACGCGAGTGCTATTTGCACTGTGTATGGCAATGGGAGCTCAATAGTGACTCTTCTTTGCAGTAAACAACTCTTGGTCGTAGGAGCAGAAACTGCATGGGATTCAACTCCGTTTTGGACTGGGAAACAAACGCTAGCTCACCTTGCAAGAAACACACTCTGCTTTTGAGAAAACAGCACTCTTCTACTCTCCTGTGTTTCCTATAGGGCCTGAACAGTGAGCTTGCTCAGAACAAAAGAACTGTGCTTCCTACACACACGGGGCATATCTAGTTCAACTCTGCTTAGGAAACTGACAAGAACAGTAGCTTCTCTTCAGTCCAATACACTGTACTTGCTGGGAACAGACGCGAGTGCTATTTGCACTGTGTATGGCAATGGGAGCGCAATAGTGACTCTTCTTTGCAGAAAACAACTCTTGCTAGTAGGAGCAGAAACTGCATGGGATTCAACTCCGTTTAGGACTGGGAAACAAACGCTAGCTCGCCTTGCAAGAAACACACTCTGCTTTTGAGAAAACAGCACTCTTCTACTCTCCTGTGTTTCCTATAGGGTCAGAACATTGAGCTTGCTCAGAACAAAAGAACTGTGCTTCCTACACACACGGGGCATATCTAGTTCAACTCTGCTTAGGATACTGACAAGAACAGTAGCTTCTCTTCAGTCCAGTACACTGTACTTGCTGGGAACAGACGCGAGTGCTATTTGCACTGTGTATGGCAATGGGAGCGCAATAGTGACTCTTCTTAGCAGAAAACAGCTCTTGCTCATAGGACCAGAAACTGTATGGGATTCAACTCCCTTTAGGACTGGGAAACAAACGCTAGCTCGCCTTGCAAGAAACACACTCTGCTTTTGAGAAAACAGCACTCTTCTACTCTCCTGTGTTTCCTATAGGGCCAGAACAGTGAGCTTGCTCAGAACAAAAGAACTGTGCTTCCTACACACACGGGGCATATCTAGTTCAACTCTGCTTAGGAAACTGACAAGAACAGTAGCTTCTCTTCAGTCCAATACACTGTACTTGCTGGGAACAGACGCGAGTGCTATTTGCACTGTTTATGGCAATGGGAGCACAATAGTGACTCTTCTTTGCAGAAAACAACTCTTGCTAGTAGGAGCAGAAACTGCATGGGATTCAACTCCGTTTAGGACTGGGAAACAAACGCTAGCTCGCCTTGCAAGAAACACACTCTGCTTTTGAGAAAACAGCACTCTTCTACTCTCCTGTGTTTCCTATAGGGCCAGAACAGTGAGCTTGCTCAGAACAAAAGAACTGTGCTTCCTACACACACGGGGCATATCTAGTTCAACTCTGCTTAGGAAACTGACAAGAACAGTAGCTTCTCTTTAGTCCAATACACTGTACTTGCTGGGAACAGACGCGAGTGCTATTTGCACTGTGTATGGCAATGGGAGCTCAATAGTGACTCTTCTTAGCAGAAAACAACTCTTGGTCGTAGGACCAGAAACTGCATGGGATTCAACTCCGTTTAGGACTGGGAAACAAACGCTAGCTCGCCTTGCAAGAAACACACTCTGCTTTTGAGAAAACAGCACTCTTCTACTCTCCTGTGTTTCCTTTAGGGCCAGAACATTGAGCTTGCTCAGAACAAAAGAACTGTGCTTCCTACACACACGGGGCATATCTAGTTCAACTCTGCTTAGGAAACTGACAAGAACAGTAGCTTCTCTTCAGTCCAATACACTGTACTTGCTGGGAACAGAAGCGAGTGCTATTTGCACTGTGTATGGCAATGGGAGCACAATAGTGACTCTTCTTTGGAGAAAACAACTCTTGCTAGTAGGAGCAGAAACTGCATGGGATTCAACTCCGATTAGGACTGGGAAACAAACGCTAGCTCGCCTTGCAAGAAACACACTCTGCTTTTGAGAAAACAGCACTCTTATATTCTACTGTGTTTCCTATAGGGCCAGAACAGTGAGCTTGCTCAGAACAAAAGAACTGTGCTTCCTACACACACGGGGCATATCTAGTTCAACTCTGCTTAGGAAACTGACAAGAACAGTAGCTTCTCTTCAGTCCAATACACTGTACTTGCTGGGAACAGACGCGAGTGCTATTTGCACTGTGTACGGCAATGGGATCGCAATAGTGACTCTTCTTAGCAGAAAACAGCTCTTGCTCATAGGACCAGAAACTGTATGGGATTCAACTCCGTTTAGGACTGGGAAACAAACGCTAGCTCGCCTTGCAAGAAACACACTCTGCTTTTGAGAAAACAGCACTCTACTACTCTCCTGGGTTTCCTATAGGGCCAGAACATTGAGCTTGCTCAGAACAAAAGAACTGTGCTTCCTACACACACGGGGCATATATAGTTCAACTCTGCTTAGGAAACTGACAAGAACAGTAGCTTCTCTTCAGTCCAATACACTGTACTTGCTGGGAACAGACGCGAGTGCTATTTGCACTGTGTATGGCAATGGGAGCGCAATAGTGACTCTTCTTTGCAGAAAACAACTCTTGCTGGTAGGACAAGAAACTGAATGGGATTCAACTCCGTTTAGGACTGGGAAACAAACACTAGCTCGCCTTGCAAGAAACACACTCTACTTTTGAGAAAAGAGCACTCTTCTACTCTCCTGTGTTTCCTATAGGGTCAGAACATTGAGCTTGCTCAGAACAAAAGAACTGTGCTTCCTACACACACGGGGCATATCTAGTTCAACTCTGCTTAGGAAACTGACAAGAACAGTAGCTTCTCTTCAGTCCAATACACTGTACTTGCTGGGAACAGACGCGAGTGCTATTTGCACTGTGTATGGCAATGGGAGCGCAATAATGACTCTTCTTAGCAGAAAACAACTCTTGGTCGTAGGACCAGAAACTGCATGGGATTCAACTCCGTTTTGGACTGGGAAACAAACGCTAGCTCGCCTTGCAAGAAATACACTCTGCTTTTGAGAAAACAGCACTCTTCTACTCTCCTGTGTTTCCTATAGGGCCAGAGCAGTGAGCTTGCTCAGAACAAAAGAACTGTGCTTCCTACACACACGGGGCATATCTAGTTCAACTCTGCTTAGGAAACTGACAAGAACAGTAGCTTCTCTTCAATCCAATACACTGTACTTGCTGGGAACAGACGCGAGTGCTATTTGCACTGTGTATGGCAATGGGAGCGCAATAGTGACTCTTCTTTGCAGAAAACAACTCTTGGTCGTAGGACCAGAAACTGCATGGGATTCAACTCCGTTTAGGACTGGGAAACAAACGCTAGCTCGCCTTGCAAGAAACACACTCTGCTTTTGAGAAAACAGCACTCTTCTACTCTCCTGTGTTTCCTATAGGGCCTGAACAGTGAGCTTGCTCAGAACAAAAGAACTGTGCTTCCTACACACACGGGGCATATCTAGTTCAACTCTGCTTAGGAAACTGACAAGAACAGTAGCTTCTCTTCAGTCCAATACACTGTACTTGCTGGGAACAATCGCGAGTGCTATTTGCACTGTGTATGGCAATGGGAGCGCAATAGTGACTCCTCTTAGCAGAAAACAACTCTTGCTTGTGGACCAGAAACTGTATGGGATTCAACTCCATTTACGACTGGGAAACAAATGCTAGCTCGCCTTGTAAGAAATACACTCTGCTTATGAGAAAACAGCACTCTTCTACTCTCCTGTGTTTCCTATAGGGCCAGAACAGTGAGCTTGCTCAGAACAAAAGAACTGTGCTTCCTACACACGGGGCATATCTAGTTCAACTCTGCTTAGGAAACTGGCAAGAACAGTGGCTTCTCTTCAGTCCAATACAGTGTACTTGCTGGGAACAGACGCGAGTGCTATTTGCACTGTGTATGGCAATTGGAGCACAATAGTGACTCTTCTTTGCAGTAAACAACTCTTGCTAGTAGGAGCAGAAACTGTATGGGATTCAACTCCATTTACGACTGGGAAACAAATGCTAGCTCGCCTTGCAAGAAACACACTCTGCTTATGAGAAAACAGCACTCTTCTACTCTCCTGTGTTTCCTATAGGGCCAGAACAGTGAGCTTGCTCAGAACAAAAGAACTGTGCTTCCTACACACACGGGGCATATCTAGTTCAACTCTGCTTAGGAAACTGACAAGAACAGTAGCTTCTCTTCAGTCCAATACACTGTACTTGCTGGGAACAGACGCGAGTGCTATTTGCACTGTTTATGGCAATGGGAGCACAATAGTGACTCTTCTTTGCAGAAAACAGCTCTTGCTCATAGGAGCAGAAACTGCATGGGATTCAACTCCGTTTAGGACTGGGAAACAAACGCTAGCTCGCCTTGCAAGAAACACACTCTGCTTTTGAGAAAACAGCACTCTTCTACTCTCCTGTGTTTCCTATAGGGCCAGAACAGTGAGCTTGCTCAGAACAAAAGAACTGTGCTTCCTACACACACGGGGCATATCTAGTTCAACTCTGCTTAGGAAACTGACAAGAACAGTAGCTTCTCTTCAGTCCAATACACTGTACTTGCTGGGAACAGACGCGAGTGCTATTTGCACTGTGTATGGCAATGGGAGCACAATAGTGACTCTTCTTTGCAGAAAACAACTCTTGCTAGTAGGAGCAGAAACTGCATGGGATTCAACTCCGTTTAGGACTGGGAAACAAACGCTAGCTCGCCTTGCAAGAAACACACTCTGCTTTTGACAAAACAGCACTCTTCTACTCTCCTGTGTTTCCTATAGGGCCAGAACAGTGAGCTTGCTCAGAACAAAAGAACTGTGCTTCCTACACACGGGGCATATCTAGTTCAACTCTGCTTAGGAAACTGACAAGAACAGTAGCTTCTCTTCAATCCAATACACTGTACCTGCTGGGAACAGACCCGAGTGCTATTTGTACTGTGTATGGCAATGAGAGTGCAATAGTGACTCTTCTTAGCAGAAAACAACTCTTGCTCGTAGGACCAGAAACTGCATGGGATTCAACTCCTTTTAGGACTGGGAAACAAACGCTAGCTCGCCTTGCAAGAAATACACTCTGCTTTTGACAAAACAGCACTCTTCTACTCTCCTGTGTTTCCTATAAGGCCAGAACAGTGAGCTTGCTCAGAACAAAAGAACTGTGCTTCCTACACACACGGGGCATATCTAGTTCAACTCTGCTTAGGAAACTGACAAGAACAGTAGCTTCTCTTCAGTCCAATACACTGTACTTGCTGGGAACAGACGCGAGTGCTATTTGCACTGTGTATGGCAATGGGAGCGCAATAGTGACTCTTCTTAGCAGAAAACAACTCTTGCCCGTAGGACCAGAAACTGTATGGGATCCAACTCCGTTTAGGACTGGGAAACAAACGCTAGCTCGCCTTGCAAGAAACACACTCTGCTTTTGAGAAAACAGCACTCTTCTACTCTCCTGTGTTTCCTATAGGGCCAGAACAGTGAGCTTGCTCAGAACAAAAGAACTGTGCTTCCTACACACACGGGGCATATCTAGTTCAACTCTGCTTAGGAAACTGACAAGAACAGTAGCTTCTCTTCAGTCCAATACACTGTACTTGCTGGGAACAGACACGAGTGCTATTTGCACTGTGTATGGCAATGGGAGCGCAATAGTGACTCTTCTTAGCAGAAAACAACTCTTGCTAGTAGGAGCAGAAACTGCATGGGATTCAACTCCGTTTAGGACTGGGAAACAAATGCTAGCTCGCCTTGCAAGAAACACACTCTGCTTTTGAGAAAACAGCACTCTTCTACTCTCCTGTGTTTCCTATAGGGCCAGAACAGTGAGCTTGCTCAGAACAAAAGAACTGTGCTTCCTACACACGGGGCATATCTAGTTCAACTCTGCTTAGGAAACTGACAAGAACAGTAGCTTCTCTTCAATCCAATACACTGTACCTGCTGGGAACAGACCCGAGTGCTATTTGCACTGTGTATGGCAATGAGAGCGCAATAGTGACTCTTCTTAGCAGAAAACAACTCTTGCTCGTAGGACCAGAAACTGCATGGGATTCAACTCCTTTTAGGACTGGGAAACAAACGCTAGCTCGCCTTGCAAGAAACACACTCTGCTTTTGACAAAACAGCACTCTTCTACTCTCCTGTGTTTCCTATAAGGCCAGAACAGTGAGCTTGCTCAGAACAAAAGAACTGTGCTTCCTACACACACGGGGCATATCTAGTTCAACTCTGCTTAGGAAACTGACAAGAACAGTAGCTTCTCTTCAGTCCAATACACTGTACTTGCTGGGAACAGACGTGAGTGCTATTTGCACTGTGTATGGCAATGGGAGCGCAATAGTGACTCTTCTTAGCAGAAAACAACTCTTGCTCGTAGGACCAGAAACTGTATGGGATCCAACTCCGTTTAGGACTGGGAAACAAACGCTAGCTCGCCTTGCAAGAAACACACTCTGCTTTTGAGAAAACAGCACTCTTCTACTCTCCTGTGTTTCCTATAGGGCCAGAACAGTGAGCTTGCTCAGAACAAAAGAACTGTGCTTTTACACACACGGGGCATATCTAGTTCAACTCTGCTTAGGAAACTGACAAGAACAGTAGCTTCTCTTCAGTCCAATACACTGTACTTGCTGGGAACAGACACGAGTGCTATTTGCACTGTGTATGGCAATGGGAGCGCAATAGTGACTCTTCTTAGCAGAAAACAACTCTTGCTAGTAGGAGCAGAAACTGCATGGGATTCAACTCCGTTTAGGACTGGGAAACAAATGCTAGCTCGCCTTGCAAGAAACACACTCTGCTTTTGAGAAAACAGCACTCTTCTACTCTCCTGTGTTTCCTATAGGGCCAGAACAGTGAGCTTGCTCAGAACAAAAGAACTGTGCTTCCTACACACGGGGCATATCTAGTTCAACTCTGCTTAGGAAACTGACAAGAACAGTAGCTTCTCTTCAATCCAATACACTGTACCTGCTGGGAACAGACCCGAGTGCTATTTGCACTGTGTATGGCAATGAGAGTGCAATAGTGACTCTTCTTAGCAGAAAACAACTCTTGCTCGTAGGACCAGAAACTGCATGGGATTCAACTCCTTTTAGGACTGGGAAACAAACGCTAGCTCGCCTTGCAAGAAATACACTCTGCTTTTGACAAAACAGCACTCTTCTACTCTCCTGTGTTTCCTATAAGGCCAGAACAGTGAGCTTGCTCAGAACAAAAGAACTGTGCTTCCTACACACACGGGGCATATCTAGTTCAACTCTGCTTAGGAAACTGACAAGAACAGTAGCTTCTCTTCAGTCCAATACACTGTACTTGCTGGGAACAGACGCGAGTGCTATTTGCACTGTGTATGGCAATGGGAGCGCAATAGTGACTCTTCTTAGCAGAAAACAACTCTTGCTCGTAGGACCAGAAACTGTATGGGATCCAACTCCGTTTAGGACTGGGAAACAAACGCTAGCTCGCCTTGCAAGAAACACACTCTGCTTTTGAGAAAACAGCACTCTTCTACTCTCCTGTGTTTCCTATAGGGCCAGAACAGTGAGCTTGCTCAGAACAAAAGAACTGTGCTTCCTACACACACGGGGCATATCTAGTTCAACTCTGCTTAGGAAACTGACAAGAACAGTAGCTTCTCTTCAGTCCAATACACTGTACTTGCTGGGAACAGACACGAGTGCTATTTGCACTGTGTATGGCAATGGGAGCGCAATAGTGACTCTTCTTAGCAGAAAACAACTCTTGCTAGTAGGAGCAGAAACTGCATGGGATTCAACTCCGTTTAGGACTGGGAAACAAATGCTAGCTCGCCTTGCAAGAAACACACTCTGCTTTTGAGAAAACAGCACTCTTCTACTCTCCTGTGTTTCCTATAGGGCCAGAACAGTGAGCTTGCTCAGAACAAAAGAACTGTGCTTCCTACACACGGGGCATATCTAGTTCAACTCTGCTTAGGAAACTGACAAGAACAGTAGCTTCTCTTCAATCCAATACACTGTACCTGCTGGGAACAGACCCGAGTGCTATTTGCACTGTGTATGGCAATGAGAGCGCAATAGTGACTCTTCTTAGCAGAAAACAACTCTTGCTCGTAGGACCAGAAACTCCATGGGATTCAACTCCTTTTAGGACTGGGAAACAAACGCTAGCTCGCCTTGCAAGAAACACACTCTGCTTTTGACAAAACAGCACTCTTCTACTCTCCTGTGTTTCCTATAAGGCCAGAACAGTGAGCTTGCTCAGAACAAAAGAACTGTGCTTCCTACACACACGGGGCATATCTAGTTCAACTCTGCTTAGGAAACTGACAAGAACAGTAGCTTCTCTTCAGTCCAATACACTGTACTTGCTGGGAACAGAGCGAGTGCTATTTGCACTGTGTATGGCAATGGGAGCGCAATAGTGACTCTTCTTAGCAGAAAACAACTCTTGCTCGTAGGACCAGAAACTGTATGGGATCCAACTCCGTTTAGGACTGGGAAACAAACGCTAGCTCGCCTTGCAAGAAACACACTCTGCTTTTGAGAAAACAGCACTCTTCTACTCTCCTGTGTTTCCTATAGGGCCAGAACAGTGAGCTTGCTCAGAACAAAAGAACTGTGCTTTTACACACACGGGGCATATCTAGTTCAACTCTGCTTAGGAAACTGACAAGAACAGTAGCTTCTCTTCAGTCCAATACACTGTACGTGCTGGGAACAGACACGAGTGCTATTTGCACTGTGTATGGCAATGGGAGCGCAATAGTGACTCTTCTTAGCAGAAAACAACTCTTGCTAGTAGGAGCAGAAACTGCATGGGATTCAACTCCGTTTAGGACTGGGAAACAAACGCTAGCTCGCCTTGCAAGAAACACACTCTGCTTTTGAGAAAACAGCACTCTTCTACTCTCCTGTGTTTCCTATAGGGCCAGAACAGTGAGCTTGCTCAGAACAAAAGAACTGTGCTTCCTACACACGGGGCATATCTAGTTCAACTCTGCTTAGGAAACTGACAAGAACAGTAGCTTCTCTTCAATCCAATACACTGTACCTGCTGGGAACAGACCCGAGTGCTATTTGCACTGTGTATGGCAATGAGAGCGCAATAGTGACTCTTCTTAGCAGAAAACAACTCTTGCTCGTAGGACCAGAAACTGCATGGGATTCAACTCCTTTTAGGACTGGGAAACAAACGCTAGCTCGCCTTGCAAGAAACACACTCTGCTTTTGACAAAACAGCACTCTTCTACTCTCCTGTGTTTCCTATAAGGCCAGAACAGTGAGCTTGCTCAGAACAAAAGAACTGTGCTTCCTACACACACGGGGCATATCTAGTTCAACTCTGCTTAGGAAACTGACAAGAACAGTAGCTTCTCTTCAGTCCAATACACTGTACTTGCTGGGAACAGACGCGAGTGCTATTTGCACTGTGTATGGCAATGGGAGCGCAATAGTGACTCTTCTTAGCAGAAAACAACTCTTGCTCGTAGGACCAGAAACTGTATGGGATCCAACTCCGTTTAGGACTGGGAAACAAACGCTAGCTCGCCTTGCAAGAAACACACTCTGCTTTTGAGAAAACAGCACTCTTCTACTCTCCTGTGTTTCCTATAGGGCCAGAACAGTGAGCTTGCTCAGAACAAAAGAACTGTGCTTCCTACACACACGGGGCATATCTAGTTCAACTCTGCTTAGGAAACTGACAAGAACAGTAGCTTCTCTTCAGTCCAATACACTGTACTTGCTGAGAACAGACACGAGTGCTATTTGCACTGTGTATGGCAATGGGAGCGCAATAGTGACTCTTCTTAGCAGAAAACAGCTCTTGCTCATAGGACCAGAAACTGTATGGGATTCAACTCCGTTTAGGACTGGGAAACAAACGCTAGCTCGCCTTGCAAGAAACACACTCTGCTTTTGAGAAAACAGCACTCTACTACTCATCTGTGTTTCCTATAGGGCCAGAAAAGTGAGCTTGCTGAGAACAAAAGAACTGTGCTTCCTACACACACGGGGCATATCTAGTTCAACTCTGCTTAGGAAACTGACAAGAACAGTAGCTTCTCTTCGGTCCAATACACTGTACTTGCTGGGAACAGACGCGAGTGCTATTTGCACTGTGTATGGCAATGGGAGCGCAATAGTGACTCTTCTTTGCAGTAAACAACTCTTGCTAGTAGGAGCAGAAACTGCATGGGATTCAACTCCGTTTAGGACTGGGAAACAAACGCTAGCTCGCCTTGCAAGAAACACACTCTGCTTTTGAGGAAACAGCACTCTACTACTCTCCTGTGTTTCCTATAGGGCCAGAACAGTGAGCTTGCTCAGAACAAAAGAACTGTGCTTCCTACACACATGGGGCATATCTAGTTCAACTCTGCTTAGGAAACTGACAAGAACAGTAGCTTCTCTTCAGTCCAATACACTGTACTTGCTGGGAACAGACGCGAGTGCTATTTGCACTGTGTATGGCAATGGGAGCACAATAGTGACTCTTCTTTGCAGAAAACAACTCTTGATCGTAGGACCAGAATCTGCATGGGATTCAACTCCGTTTAGGACTGGGAAACAAACGCTAGCTCGCCTTGCAAGAAATACACTCTGCTTTTGAGAAAAGAGCACTCTTCTACTCTCCTGTGTTTCCTATAGGGCCTGAACAGTGAGCTTGCTCAGAACAAAAGAACTGTGGTTCCTACACACACGGGGCATATCTAGTTCAACTCTGCTTAGGAAACTGACAAGAACAGTAGCTTCTATTCAGTCCAATACACTCTACTTGCTGGGAAGAGACGCGAGTGCTATTTGCATGTGTATGCTAATGGGAGCTCAATAGTGACTCTTCTTAGCAGAAAACAACTCTTGGTCGTAGGACCAGAAACTGCATGGGATTCAACTCCGTTTTGGACTGGGAAACAAACGCTAGCTCACCTTGCAAGAAACACACTCTGCTTTTGAGAAAACAGCACTCTTCTACTCTCCTGTGTTTCCTATAGGGCCAGAACAGTGAGCTTGCTCAGAACAAAAGAACTGTGCTTCCTACACACACGTGGCATATCCAGTTCAACTCTGCTGAGGAAACTGACATGAACAGTAGCTTCTCTTCAATCCAATACACTGTACTTGCTGGGAACAGATGCGAGTGCTATTTGCACTGTGTATGGCAATGGGAGCGCAATAGTGACTCTTCTTAGCAGAAAATATCTCTTGCTCGTAGGACCAGAAACTGTATGGGATTCAACTCCGTTTAGGACTGGGAAACAAACGCTAGCTCGCCTTGCAAGAAACACACTCTGCTTTTGAGAAAACAGCACTCTACTACTCTCCTGTGTTTCCTATAGGGCCAGAACAGTGAGCTTGCTCAGAACAAAAGAACTGTGCTTCCTACACACACGGGGCATATCTAGTTCAACTCTGCTTAGGAAACTGACAAGAACAGTAGCTTCTCTTCAGTCCTATACACTCTACTTGCTGGGAAGAGACGCGAGTGTTATTTGCACTGTGTATGGCAATGGGAGCTCAATAGTGACACTTCTTAGCAGAAAACAACTCTTGGTCATAAGACCAGAAACTGCATGGGATTCAAATCCGTTTTGGACTGGGAAACAAACGCTAGCTCGCCTTGCAAAAAACACACTCTGCTTTTGAGAAAACAGCACTCTTCTACTCTCCTGTGTTTCCTATAGGGTCAGAACATTGAGCTTGCTCAGAACAAAAGAACTGTGCTTCCTACACACACGGGGCATATCTAGTTCAACTCTGCTTAGGAAACTGACAAGAACAGTAGCTTCTCTTCAGTCCAATACACTGTACTTGCTGGGAACAGACGCGAGTGCTATTTGCACTGTGTACGGCAATGGGAGCGCAAGAGTGACTCTTCTTAGCAGAAAACAGCTCTAGCTCATAGGACCAGAAACTGTATGGGATTCAACTCCGTTTAGGACTGGGAAACAAACGCTAGCTCGCCTTGCAAGAAACACACTCTGCTTTTGAGAAAACAGCACTCTACTACTCTCCTGTGTTTCCTATAGGGCCAGAACAGTGAGCTTGCTCAGAACAAAAGAACTGGGCTTCCTACACACACGGGGCATATCTAGTTCAACTCTGCTTAGGAAACTGACAAGAACAGTAGCTTCTCTTCAGTCCAATACACTGTACTTGCTGGGAACAGACGCGAGTGCTATTTGCACTGTGTATGGCAATGGGAATGCAATAGTGACTCTTCTTTGCAGTAAACAACTCTTGCTAGTAGGAGCAGAAACTGCATGGGATTCAACTCCGTTTAGGACTGGGAAACAAACGCTAGCTCGCCTTGCAAGAAACACACTCTGCTTTTGACAAAACAGCACTCTTCTACTCTCCTGTGTTTCCTATAGGGCCAGAACAGTGAGCTTGCTCAGAACAAAAGAACTGTGCTTCCTACACACACGGGGCATATCTAGTTCAACTCTGCTTAGGAAACTGACAAGAACAGTAGCTTCTCTTCGGTCCAATACACTGTACTTGCTGGGAAAAGACGCGAGTGCTATTTGCACTGTGTATGGCAATGGGAGCGCAATAGTGACTCTTCTTTGCAGAAAACAACTCTTGCTAGTAGGAGCAGAAACTTCATGGGATTCAACTCCGTTTAGGACTGGGAAACAAACGCTAGCTCGCCTTGCAAGAAACACACTCTGCTTTTGAGAAAACAGCACTCTTCTACTCTCCTGTGTTTCCTATTGGGCCAGAACAGTGAGCTTGCTCAGAACAAAAGAACTGTGCTTCCTACACACACGGGCCATATCTAGTTCAACTCTGCTTAGGAAACTGACAAGAACAGTAGCTTCTCTTCAGTCCAATACACTGTACTTGCTGGTAACAGACGCGAGTGCTATTTGCAATGAGTATGGCAATGGGAGCACAATAGTGACTCTTCTTAGCAGAAAACAACTCTTGCTCATAGGACCAGAATCTGCATGGGATTCAACTCCGTTTAGGACTGGGAAACAAACGCTAGCTCGCCTTGCAAGAAACACACTCTGCTTTTGAGAAAACAGCACTCTACTACTCTCCTGTGTTTCCTATTGAGCCAGAACAGTGAGCTTGCTCAGAACAAAAGAACTGTGCTTCCTACACACACAGGGCATATCTAGTTCAACTCTGCTTAGGATACTGACAAGAACAGTAGCTTCTCTTCAGTCCAATACACTGTACTTGCTGGGAACAGACGCGAGTGCTATTTGCACTGTGTATGGCAATGAGAGCACAGTAGTGACTCTTCTTAGCAGAAAACAACTCTTGTTCTTAGTACCAGAAACTGCATGGGATTCAACTCCGTTTAGGACTGGGAAACAAACGCTAGCTCGCCTTGCAAGAAACACACTCTGCTTTTGAGAAAACAGCACTCTTCTACTCTCCTGTGTTTCCTATAGGGCCAGAACAGTGAGCTTGCTCAGAACAAATGAACTGTGCTTCCTACACACACGGGGCATATCTAGTTCAACTCTGCTTAGGAAACTGACAAGAACAGTAGCTTCTCTTCAGTCCAATACACTGTACTTGCTGGGAACAGACGCGAGTGCTATTTGCACTGTGTATGGCAATGGGAGCGCAATAGTGACTCTTCTTAGCAGAAAACAACTCTTGCTCGTAGGACCAGAAACTGTATGGGATCCAACTCCGTTTAGGACTGGGAAACAAACGCTAGCTCGCCTTGCAAGAAACACACTCTGCTTTTGAGAAAACAGCACTCTTCTACTCTCCTGTGTTTCCTATAGGGCCAGAACATTGAGCTTGCTCAGAACAAAAGAACTGTGCTTCCTACACACACGGGGCATATTAGTTCAACTCTGCTTAGGAAACTGACAAGAACAGTAGCTTCTCTTCAGTCCAATACACTGTACTTGCTGGGAACAGACGCGAGTGCTATTTGCACTGTGTATGGCAATGGGAGCGCAATAGTGACTCTTCTTAGCAGAAAACAACTCTTGCTCATAGGACCAGAATCTGCATGGGATTCAACTCCGTTTAGGACTGGGAAACAAATGATAGCTCGCCTTACAAGAAACACACTCTGCTTTTGAGAAAACAGCACTCTTCTACTCTCCTGTGTTTCCTATAGGGCCAGAACAGTGAGCTTGCTCAGAACAAAAGAACTGTGCTTCCTACACACACGGGGCATATCTAGTTCAACTCTGCTTAGGAAACTGACAAGAACAGTAGCTTCTCTTCAGTCCAATACACTGTACTTGCTGGGAACAGACGCGAGTGCTATTTGCACTGTGTATGGCAATGGGAGCTCAATAGTGACTCTTCTTTGCAGAAAACAACTCTTGCTAGTAGGAGCAGAAACTGCGTGGGATTCATGTCCATTTAGGACTGGGAAACAAACGCTAGCTCGCCTTGCAAGAAACACACTCTGCTTTTGAGAAAACAGCACTCTTCTACTCTCCTGTGTTTCCTATAGGGCCAGAACATTGAGCTTGCTCAGAACAAAAGAACTGTGCTTCCTACACACACGGGCCATATCTAGTTCAACTCTGCTTAGGAAACTGACAAGAACAGTAACATCTCTTCAGTCCAATACACTGTACTTGCTGGGAACAGACGCGAGTGCTATTTGCACTGTGTATGGCAATGGGAGCACAATAGTGACTCTTCTTAGCAGAAAACAACTCTTGCTAGTAGGAGCAGAAACTGCATGGGATTCAACTCCGTTTAGGACTGGAAAACAAACGCTAGCTCGCCTTGCAAGAAACACACTCTGCTTTTGAGGAAACAGCACTCTACTACTCTCCTGTGTTTCCTATAGGGCCAGAACAGTGAGCTTGCTCAGAACAAAAGAACTGTGCTTCCTACACACACGGGGCATATCTAGTTCAACTCTGCTTAGGAAACTGACAAGAACAGTAGCTTCTCTTCAGTCCAATACACTGTACTTGCTGGGAACAGACGCGAGTGCTATTTGCACTGTGTATGGCAATGGGAGCACAATAGTGACTCTTCTTTGCAGAAAACAACTCTTGATCGTAGGACCAGAATCTGCATGGGATTCAACTCCGTTTAGGACTGGGAAACAAACGCTAGCTCGCCTTGCAAGAAATACACTCTGCTTTTGAGAAAAGAGCACTCTTCTACTCTCCTGTGTTTCCTATAGGGCCTGAACAGTGAGCTTGCTCAGAACAAAAGAACTGTGCTTCCTACACACACGGGGCATATCTAGTTCAACTCTGGTTAGGAAACTGACAAGAACAGTAGCTTCTATTCAGTCCAATACACTCTACTTGCTGGGAAGAGATGCGAGTGCTATTTGCATGTGTATGCTAATGGAAGCTCAATAGTGACTCTTCTTAGCAGAAAACAACTCTTGTTCTTAGTACCAGAAACTGCATGGGATTCAACTCCGTTTAGGACTGGGAAACAAACGCTAGCTCGCCTTGCAAGAAACACACTCTGCTTTTGAGAAAACAGCACTCTTCTACTCTCCTGTGTTTCCTATAGGGCCAGAACAGTGAGCTTGCTCAGAACAAAAGAACTGTGCTTCCCACACACTCGGGGCATATCTAGTTCAACTCTGCTTAGGAAACTGACAAGAACAGTAGCTTCTCTTCAGTCCAATACACTGTACTTGCTGGGAACAGACGCGAGTGCTATTTGCACTGTGTATGGCAATGGGAGCGCAATAGTGACTCTTCTTAGCAGAAAACAACTCTTGCTAGTAGGACCAGAAACTGTATGGGATTCAGCTACGTTTAGGACTGGGAGACAAACGCTTGCTCGCCTTGCAAGAAACACACTCTGCTTTTGAGAAAACAGCACTCTTCTACTCTCCTGTGTTTCCTATAGGGCCTGAACAGTGAGCTTGCTCAGAACAAAAGAACTGTGCTTCCTACACACACGGGGCATATCTAGTTCAACTCTGCTTAGGAAACTGACAAGAACAGTAGCTTCTCTTCAGTCCAATACACTGTACTTGCTGGGAACAGACGCGAGTGCTATTTGCACTGTGTATGGCAATGGGAGCTCAATAGTGACTCTTCTTTGCAGAAAACAACTCTTGCTAGTAGGAGCAGAAACTGCATGGGATTCAACTCCGTTTAGGACTGGGAAACAAACGCTAGCTCGCCTTGCAAGAAACACACTCTGCTTTTCAGAAAACAGCACTCTTCTACTCTACTGTGTTTCCTATATGGCCAGAAAATTGAGCTTGCTCAGAACAAAAGAACTGTGCTTCCTACACACACGGGGCATATCTAGTTCAACTCTGCTTAGGAAACTGACAAGAACAGTAGCTTCTCTTCAGTCCAATACACTGTACTTGCTGGGAACAGATGCGAGTGCTATTTGCACTGTGTATGGCAATTGGAGCTCAGCAGTGACTCCTCTTAGCAGAAAACAACTCTTGCTCGTGGACCAGAAACTGCATGGGATTCAACTCCATTTACGACTGGGAAACAAATGCTAGCTCGCCTTGCAAGAAATACACTCTGCTTATGAGAAAACAGCACTCTTCTACTCTCCTGTGTTTCCTATAGGGCCAGAACAGTGAGCTTGCTCAGAACAAAAGAACTGTGCTTCCTACACACACGGGGCATATCTAGTTCAACTCTGCTTAGGAAACTGACAAGAACAGTAGCTTCTCTTCAGTCCAATACACTGTACTTGCTGGGAACAGATGCGAGTGCTATTTGCACTGTGTATGGCAATGGGAGCACAATAGTGACTCTTCTTTGCAGAAAACAACTCTTGCTAGTAGGAGCAGAAACTGCATGGGATTCAACTCCGTTTAGGACTGGGAAACAAACGCTAGCTCGCCTTGCAAGAAACACACTCTGCTTTTGAGAAAACAGCACTCTTCCACTCTCCTGTGTTTCCTATAGGGCCAGAACATTGAGCTTGCTCAGAACAAAAGAACTGTGCTTCCTACACACACGGGGCATATCTAGTTCAACTCTGCTTAGGAAACTGACAAGAACAGTAGCTTCTCTTCAGTCCAATACACTGTACTTCCTGGGAACAGACGCGAGTGCTATTTGCACTGTGTATGGCAATGGGAGCACAATAGTGACTCTTCTTAGAAGAAAACAAATCTTGCTCGTAGGACCAGAATCTGCATGGGATTCAACTCCGTTTAGGACTGGGAAACAAATGCTAGCTCGCCTTGCAAGAAACACACTCTGCTTTTGAGAAAACAGCACTCTTCTACTCTCCTGTGTTTCCTATAGGGCCAGAACATTGAGCTTGCTCAGAACAAAAGAACTGTGCTTCCACAAACACGGGGCATATCTAGTTCAACTCTGCTTAGGAAACTGACAAGAACAGTAGCTTCTCTTCAGTCCAATACACTGTACTTGCTGGGAACAGACGTGAGTTCTATTTGCACTGTGTATGGCAATGGGAGCGCAATAGTGACTCTTCTTAGCAGAAAACAACTCTTGCTAGTAGGAGCAGAAACAGCAATGGATTCAACTCCGTTTAGGACTGGGAAACAAACGCTAGCTTGCCTTGCAAGAAACACACTCTGCTTTTGAGGAAACAGCACTCTTCTACTCTCCTGTGTTTCCTATAGGGCCAGAACAGTGGGCTTGCTCAGAATAAAAGAACTGTGCTTCCTACACACACGGGGCATATCTAGTTCAACTCTGCTTAGGAAACTGAACAGTAGCTTCTCTTCAATCCAATACACTGTACTTGCTGGGAACAGACGCGAGTGCTATTTGCACTGTGTATGGCAATGGGAGCACAAGAGTGACTCTTCTTACCAGAAAACAACTCTTGCTAGTAGGACCAGAAACTGTATGGGATTCAGCTCCGTTTAGGACTGGGAAACAAACGCTAGCTCGCCTTACAAGAAACACACTCTGCTTTTGAGAAAACAGCACTCTTCTACTCTCCTGTGTTTCCTATAGGGCCAGAACAGTGAGCTTGCTCAGAACAAAAGAACTGTGCTTCCTACACACACGGGGCATAATTAGTTCTACTCTGCTTAGGAAACTGACAAGAACAGTAGCTTCTCTTCAGTCCAATACACTGTACTTGCTGGGAACAGAAGCGAGTGCTATTTGCACTGTGTATGGCAATGGGAGCGCAATAGTGACTCTTCTTAGCAGAAAACAGCTCTTGCTCATAGGACCAGAATCTGTATGGGATTCAACTCCGTTTAGGACTGGGAAACAAACGCTAGCTCGCCTTGCAAGAAACACACTCTGCTTTTGAGAAAACAGCACTCTACTACTCTCCTGTGTTTCCTATAGGGCCAGAACATTGAGCTTGCTCAGAACAAAAGAACTGTGCTTCCTACACACACGGGGCATATCTAATTCAACTCTGCTTAGGAAACTGACAAGAACAGTAGCTTCTCTTCAGTCCAATACACTGTACTTGCTGGGAACAGACGCGAGTGCTATTTGCACTGTGTATGGCAATGGGAGCGCAATAGTGACTCTTCTTAGCAGAAAACAACTCTTGGTCGTAGGAGCAGAAACTGCATGGGATTCAACTCCGTTTAGGACTGGGAAACAAACGCTAGCTCGCCTTGCAAGAAACACACTCTGCTTTTGAGAAAACAGCACTCTTCTACTCTCCTGTGTTTCCTATAGGGCCTGAACAGTGAGCTTGCTCAGAACAAAAGAACTGTGCTTCCTACACACACGGGGCATATCTAGTTCAACTCTGCTTAGGAAACTGACAAGAACAGTAGCTTCTCTTCAGTCCAATACACTGTACTTGCTGGGAACAGACGCGAGTGCTATTTGCACTGTGTATGGCAATGGGAGCTCAATAGTGACTCTTCTTTGCAGTAAACAACTCTTGCTAGTAGGAGCAGAAACTGCATGGGATTCAACTCCGTTTAGGAATGGGAAACAAACGCTAGCTCGCCTTGCAAGAAACACACTCTGCTTTTGAGAAAACAGCACTCTTCTACCCTCCTGTGTTTCCTATAGGGCCAGAACATTGAGCTTGCTCAGAACAAAAGAACTGTGCTTCCTACACACACGGGGCATATCTAGTTCAACTCTGCTTAGGAAACTGACAAGAACAGTAGCTTCTCTTCAGTCCAATACACTGTACTTGCTGGGAACAGACGTGAGTGCTATTTGCACTGTGTATGGCAATGAGAGCGCAATAGTGACTCTTCTTAGCAGAAAACAACTCTTGCTCATAGGACCAGAAACTGCATGGGATTCAACTCCGTTTAGGACTGGGAAACAAATGCTAGCTCGCCTTGCAAGGAACACACTCTGCTTTTGAGAAAACAGCACTCTTCTACTCTCCTGTGTTTCCTATAGGGCCAGAACAGTGAGCTTGCTCAGAACAAAAGAACTGTGCTTCCTACACACACGGGGCATATCTAGTTCAACTCTGCTTAGGAAACTGACAAGAACAGTAGCTTCTCTTCAGTCCAATACACTGTACTTGCTGGGAACAGACGCGAGTGCTATTTGCACTGTGTATGGCAATGGGAGCTCAATAGTGACTCTTCTTTGCAGAAAACAACTCTTGCTAGTAGGAGCAGAAACTGCGTGGGATTCATGTCCATTTAGGACTGGGAAACAAACGCTAGCTCGCCTTGCAAGAAACACACTCTGCTTTTGAGAAAACAGCACTCTTCTACTCTCCTGTGTTTCCTATAGGGCCAGAACAGTGAGCTTGCTAAGAACAAAAGAACTGTGCTTCCTACACACACGGGGCATATCTAGTTCAACTCTGCTTAGGAAACTGACAAGAAGAGTAGATTCTCTTCAATGCAATACACTGCACTTGCTGGGAACAGATGCGAGGGCTATTTGCACTGTGTATGGCAATGGGAGCACAATAGTGACTCTTCTTAGCAGAAAAAAACTCTTGCTCGTAGGACCAGAAACTGTATGGGATTCAACTCCGTTTAGGACTGGGAAACAAACGCTAGCTCGCCTTGCAAGAAACACACTCTGCTTTTGAGAAAACAGCACTCTTCTACTCTCCTGTGTTTCCTATAGGGCCAGAACAGTGAGCTTGCTCAGAACAAAATAACTGTGCTTCCTACACACACGGGGCATATCTAGTTCAACTCTGCTTAGGAAACTGACAAGAACAGTAGCTTCTCTTCAGTCCAATACACTGTACTTGCTGGGAACAGACGCGAGTGCTATTTGCACTGTGCATGGCAATGGGAGCGCAATAGTGACTCTTCTTAGCAGAAAACAACTCTTGCTCTTAGGACCAGAATCTGCATGGGATTCAACTCCGTTTAGGACTGGGAAACAAACGCTAGCTCGCCTTGCAAGAAACACACTCTGCTTTTGAGAAAACAGCACTCTTCTACTCTCCTGTGTTTCCTAAAGGGTCAGAACATTGAGCTTGCTCAGAACAAAAGAACTGTGCTTCCTACACACACGGGGCATATCTAGTTCAACTCTGCTTAGGAAACTGACAAGAACAGAAGCTTCTCTTCAGTCCAATACACTGTACTTGCTGAGAACAGACACGAGTGCTATTTGCACTGTGTATGGCAATGGGAGCGCAATAGTGACTCTTCTTAGCAGAAAACAGCTCTTGCTCATAGGACCAGAAACTGTATGGGATTCAACTCCGTTTAGGACTGGGAAACAAACGCTAGCTCGCCTTGCAAGAAACACACTCTGCTTTTGAGAAAACAGCACTCTACTACTCATCTGTGTTTCCTATAGGGCCAGAAAAGTGAGCTTGCTGAGAACAAAAGAACTGTGCTTCCTACACACACGGGGCATATCTAGTTCAACTCTGCTTAGGAAACTGACAAGAACAGTAGCTTCTCTTCGGTCCAATACACTGTACTTGCTGGGAACAGACGCGAGTGCTATTTGCACTGTGTATGGCAATGGGAGCGCAATAGTGACTCTTCTTTGCAGTAAACAACTCTTGCTAGTAGGAGCAGAAACTGCATGGGATTCAACTCCGTTTAGGACTGGGAAACAAACGCTAGCTCGCCTTGCAAGAAACACACTCTGCTTTTGAGAAAACAGCACTCTTCTACTCTCCTGTGTTTCCTATAGGGCCAGAACATTGAGCTTGCTCAGAACAAAAGAACTGTGCTTCCTATACACACGGGCCATATCTAGTTCAACTCTGCTTAGGAAACTGACAAGAACAGTAACATCTCTTCAGTCCAATACACTGTACTTGCTGGGAACAGACGCGAGTGCTATTTGCACTGTGTATGGCAATGGGAGCGCAATAGTGACTCTTCTTAGCAGAAAACAACTCTTGCTAGTAGGAGCAGAAACTGCATGGGATTCAACTCCGTTTAGGACTGGAAAACAAACGCTAGCTCGCCTTGCAAGAAACACACTCTGCTTTTGAGGAAACAGCACTCTACTACTCTCCTGTGTTTCCTATAGGGCCAGAACAGTGAGCTTGCTCAGAACAAAAGAACTGTGCTTCCTACACACACGGGGCATATCTAGTTCAACTCTGCTTAGGAAACTGACAAGAACAGTAGCTTCTCTTCAGTCCAATACACTGTACTTGCTGGGAACAGACGCGAGTGCTATTTGCACTGTGTATGGCAATGGGAGCACAATAGTGACTCTTCTTTGCAGAAAACAACTCTTGATCGTAGGACCAGAATCTGCATGGGATTCAACTCCGTTTAGGACTGGGAAACAAACGCTAGCTCGCCTTGCAAGAAATACACTCTGCTTTTGAGAAAAGAGCACTCTTCTACTCTCCTGTGTTTCCTATAGGGCCTGAACAGTGAGCTTGCTCAGAACAAAAGAACTGTGCTTCCTACACACACGGGGCATATCTAGTTCAACTCTGCTTAGGAAACTGACAAGAACAGTAGCTTCTATTCAGTCCAATACACTCTACTTGCTGGGAAGAGACGCGAGTGCTATTTGCATGTGTATGCTAATGGAAGCTCAATAGTGACTCTTCTTAGCAGAAAACAACTCTTGTTCTTAGTACCAGAAACTGCATGGGATTCAACTCCGTTTAGGACTGGGAAACAAACGCTAGCTCGCCTTGCAAGAAACACACTCTGCTTTTGAGAAAACAGCACTCTTCTACTCTCCTGTGTTTCCTATAGGGCCAGAACAGTGAGCTTGCTCAGAACAAAAGAACTGTGCTTCCCACACACTCGGGGCATATCTAGTTCAACTCTGCTTAGGAAACTGACAAGAACAGTAGCTTCTCTTCAGTCCAATACACTGTACTTGCTGGGAACAGACGCGAGTGCTATTTGCACTGTGTATGGCAATGGGAGCGCAATAGTGACTCTTCTTAGCAGAAAACAACTCTTGCTAGTAGGACCAGAAACTGTATGGGATTCAGCTACGTTTAGGACTGGGAGACAAACGCTTGCTCGCCTTGCAAGAAACACACTCTGCTTTTGAGAAAACAGCACTCTTCTACTCTCCTGTGTTTCCTATAGGGCCTGAACAGTGAGCTTGCTCAGAACAAAAGAACTGTGCTTCCTACACACACGGGGCATATCTAGTTCAACTCTGCTTAGGAAACTGACAAGAACAGTAGCTTCTCTTCAGTCCAATACACTGTACTTGCTGGGAACAGACGCGAGTGCTATTTGCACTGTGTATGGCAATGGGAGCTCAATAGTGACTCTTCTTTGCAGAAAACAACTCTTGCTAGTAGGAGCAGAAACTGCATGGGATTCAACTCCGTTTAGGACTGGGAAACAAACGCTAGCTCGCCTTGCAAGAAACACACTCTGCTTTTGAGAAAACAGCACTCTTCTACTCTACTGTGTTTCCTATAGGGCCAGAAAATTGAGCTTGCTCAGAACAAAAGAACTGTGCTTCCTACACACACGGGGCATATCTAGTTCAACTCTGCTTAGGAAACTGACAAGAACAGTAGCTTCTCTTCAGTCCAATACACTGTACTTGCTGGGAACAGACGTGAGTGCTATTTGCACTGTGTATGGCAATGAGAGCGCAATAGTGACTCTTCTTAGCAGAAAACAACTCTTGCTCATAGGACCAGAAACTGCATGGGATTCAACTCCGTTTAGGACTGGGAAACAAATGCTAGCTCGCCTTGCAAGGAACACACTCTGCTTTTGAGAAAACAGCACTCTTCTACTCTCCTGTGTTTCCTATAGGGCCAGAACAGTGAGCTTGCTCAGAACAAAAGAACTGTGCTTCCTACACACACGGGGCATATCTAGTTCAACTCTGCTTAGGAAACTGACAAGAACAGTAGCTTCTCTTCAGTCCAATACACTGTACTTGCTGGGAACAGACGCGAGTGCTATTTGCACTGTGTATGGCAATGGGAGCTCAATAGTGACTCTTCTTTGCAGAAAACAACTCTTGCTAGTAGGAGCAGAAACTGCGTGGGATTCATGTCCATTTAGGACTGGGAAACAAACGCTAGCTCGCCTTGCAAGAAACACACTCTGCTTTTGAGAAAACAGCACTCTTCTACTCTCCTGTGTTTCCTATAGGGCCAGAACAGTGAGCTTGCTAAGAACAAAAGAACTGTGCTTCCTACACACACGGGGCATATCTAGTTCAACTCTGCTTAGGAAACTGACAAGAAGAGTAGCTTCTCTTCAATGCAATACACTGCACTTGCTGGGAACAGATGCGAGGGCTATTTGCACTGTGTATGGCAATGGGAGCACAATAGTGACTCTTCTTAGCAGAAAAAAACTCTTGCTCTTAGGACCAGAAACTGTATGGGATTCAACTCCGTTTAGGACTGGGAAACAAACGCTAGCTCGCCTTGCAAGAAACACACTCTGCTTTTGAGAAAACAGCACTCTTCTACTCTCCTGTGTTTCCTATAGGGCCAGAACAGTGAGCTTGCTCAGAACAAAATAACTGTGCTTCCTACACACACGGGGCATATCTAGTTCAACTCTGCTTAGGAAACTGACAAGAACAGTAGCTTCTCTTCAGTCCAATACACTGTACTTGCTGGGAACAGACGCGAGTGCTATTTGCACTGTGCATGGCAATGGGAGCGCAATAGTGACTCTTCTTAGCAGAAAACAACTCTTGCTCCTAGGACCAGAATCTGCATGGGATTCAACTCCGTTTAGGACTGGGAAACAAACGCTAGCTCGCCTTGCAAGAAACACACTCTGCTTTTGAGAAAACAGCACTCTTCTACTCTCCTGTGTTTCCTAAAGGGTCAGAACATTGAGCTTGCTCAGAACAAAAGAACTGTGCTTCCTACACACACGGGGCATATCTAGTTCAACTCTGCTTAGGAAACTGACAAGAACAGAAGCTTCTCTTCAGTCCAATACACTGTACTTGCTGAGAACAGACACGAGTGCTATTTGCACTGTGTATGGCAATGGGAGCGCAATAGTGACTCTTCTTAGCAGAAAACAGCTCTTGCTCATAGGACCAGAAACTGTATGGGATTCAACTCCGTTTAGGACTGGGAAACAAACGCTAGCTCGCCTTGCAAGAAACACACTCTGCTTTTGAGAAAACAGCACTCTACTACTCATCTGTGTTTCCTATAGGGCCAGAAAAGTGAGCTTGCTGAGAACAAAAGAACTGTGCTTCCTACACACACGGGGCATATCTAGTTCAACTCTGCTTAGGAAACTGACAAGAACAGTAGCTTCTCTTCGGTCCAATACACTGTACTTGCTGGGAACAGACGCGAGTGCTATTTGCACTGTGTATGGCAATGGGAGCGCAATAGTGACTCTTCTTTGCAGTAAACAACTCTTGCTAGTAGGAGCAGAAACTGCATGGGATTCAACTCCGTTTAGGACTGGGAAACAAACGCTAGCTCGCCTTGCAAGAAACACACTCTGCTTTTGAGAAAACAGCACTCTTCTACTCTCCTGTGTTTCCTATAGGGCCAGAACATTGAGCTTGCTCAGAACAAAAGAACTGTGCTTCCTACACACACGGGCCATATCTAGTTCAACTCTGCTTAGGTAACTGACAAGAACAGTAACATCTCTTCAGTCCAATACACTGTACTTGCTGGGAACAGACGCGAGTGCTATTTGCACTGTGTATGGCAATGGGAGCGCAATAGTGACTCTTCTTAGCAGAAAACAACTCTTGCTAGTAGGAGCAGAAACTGCATGGGATTCAACTCCGTTTAGGACTGGAAAACAAACGCTAGCTCGCCTTGCAAGAAACACACTCTGCTTTTGAGGAAACAGCACTCTACTACTCTCCTGTGTTTCCTATAGGGCCAGAACAGTGAGCTTGCTCAGAACAAAAGAACTGTGCTTCCTACACACACGGGGCATATCTAGTTCAACTCTGCTTAGGAAACTGACAAGAACAGTAGCTTCTCTTCAGTCCAATACACTGTACTTGCTGGGAACAGACGCGAGTGCTATTTGCACTGTGTATGGCAATGGGAGCACAATAGTGACTCTTCTTTGCAGAAAACAACTCTTGATCGTAGGACCAGAATCTGCATGGGATTCAACTCCGTTTAGGACTGGGAAACAAACGCTAGCTCGCCTTGCAAGAAATACACTCTGCTTTTGAGAAAAGAGCACTCTTCTACTCTCCTGTGTTTCCTATAGGGCCTGAACAGTGAGCTTGCTCAGAACAAAAGAACTGTGCTTCCTACACACAGGGGGCATATCTAGTTCAACTCTGCTTAGGAAACTGACAAGAACAGTAGCTTCTATTCAGTCCAATACACTCTACTTGCTGGGAAGAGACGCGAGTGCTATTTGCATGTGTATGCTAATGGAAGCTCAATAGTGACTCTTCTTAGCAGAAAACAACTCTTGTTCTTAGTACCAGAAACTGCATGGGATTCAACTCCGTTTAGGACTGGGAAACAAACGCTAGCTCGCCTTGCAAGAAACACACTCTGCTTTTGAGAAAACAGCACTCTTCTACTCTCCTGTGTTTCCTATAGGGCCAGAACAGTGAGCTTGCTCAGAACAAAAGAACTGTGCTTCCCACACACACGGGGCATATCTAGTTCAACTCTGCTTAGGAAACTGACAAGAACAGTAGCTTCTCTTCAGTCCAATACACTGTACTTGCTGGGAACAGACGCGAGTGCTATTTGCACTGTGTATGGCAATGGGAGCTCAATAGTGACTCTTCTTTGCAGAAAACAACTCTTGCTAGTAGGAGCAGAAACTGCATGGGATTCAACTCCGTTTAGGACTGGGAAACAAACGCTAGCTCGCCTTGCAAGAAACACACTCTGCTTTTGAGAAAACAGCACTCTTCTACTCTACTGTGTTTCCTATAGGGCCAGAAAATTGAGCTTGCTCAGAACAAAAGAACTGTGCTTCCTACACACACGGGGCATATCTAGTTCAACTCTGCTTAGGAAACTGACAAGAACAGTAGCTTCTCTTCAGTCCAATACACTGTACTTGCTGGGAACAGATGCGAGTGCTATTTGCACTGTGTATGGCAATTGGAGCTCAGCAGTGACTCCTCTTAGCAGAAAACAACTCTTGCTCGTGGACCAGAAACTGCATGGGATTCAACTCCATTTACGACTGGGAAACAAATGCTAGCTCGCCTTGCAAGAAATACACTCTGCTTATGAGAAAACAGCACTCTTCTACTCTCCTGTGTTTCCTATAGGGCCAGAACAGTGAGCTTGCTCAGAACAAAAGAACTGTGCTTCCTACACACACGGGGCATATCTAGTTCAACTCTGCTTAGGAAACTGACAAGAACAGTAGCTTCTCTTCAGTCCAATACACTGTACTTGCTGGGAACAGATGCGAGTGCTATTTGCACTGTGTATGGCAATGGGAGCACAATAGTGACTCTTCTTTGCAGAAAACAACTCTTGCTAGTAGGAGCAGAAACTGCATGGGATTCAACTCCGTTTAGGACTGGGAAACAAACGCTAGCTCGCCTTGCAAGAAACACACTCTGCTTTTGAGAAAACAGCACTCTTCCACTCTCCTGTGTTTCCTATAGGGCCAGAACATTGAGCTTGCTCAGAACAAAAGAACTGTGCTTCCTACACACACGGGGCATATCTAGTTCAACTCTGCTTAGGAAACTGACAAGAACAGTAGCTTCTCTTCAGTCCAATACACTGTACTTCCTGGGAACAGACGCGAGTGCTATTTGCACTGTGTATGGCAATGGGAGCGCAATAGTTACTCTTCTTAGAAGAAAACAAATCTTGCTCGTAGGACCAGAATCTGCATGGGATTCAACTCCGTTTAGGACTGGGAAACAAATGCTAGCTCGCCTTGCAAGAAACACACTCTGCTTTTGAGAAAACAGCACTCTTCTACTCTCCTGTGTTTCCTATAGGGCCAGAACATTGAGCTTGCTCAGAACAAAAGAACTGTGCTTCCACAAACACGGGGCATATCTAGTTCAACTCTGCTTAGGAAACTGACAAGAACAGTAGCTTCTCTTCAGTCCAATACACTGTACTTGCTGGGAACAGACGTGAGTTCTATTTGCACTGTGTATGGCAATGGGAGCGCAATAGTGACTCTTCTTAGCAGAAAACAACTCTTGCTAGTAGGAGCAGAAACTGTATGGGATTCAGCTCCGTTTAGGACTGGGAAACAAACGCTAGCTCGCCTTACAAGAAACACACTCTGCTTTTGAGAAAACAGCACTCTTCTACTCTCCTGTGTTTCCTATAGGGCCAGAACAGTGAGCTTGCTCAGAACAAAAGAACTGTGCTTCCTACACACACGGGGCATATTTAGTTCTACTCTGCTTAGGAAACTGACAAGAACAGTAGCTTCTCTTCAGTCCAATACACTGTACTTGCTGGGAACAGAAGCGAGTGCTATTTGCACTGTGTATGGCAATGGGAGCGCAATAGTGACTCTTCTTAGCAGAAAACAGCTCTTGCTCATAGGACCAGAATCTGTATGGGATTCAACTCCGTTTAGGACTGGGAAACAAACGCTAGCTCGCCTTGCAAGAAACACACTCTGCTTTTGAGAAAACAGCACTCTACTACTCTCCTGTGTTTCCTATAGGGCCAGAACATTGAGCTTGCTCAGAACAAAAGAACTGTGCTTCCTACACACACGGGGCATATCTAATTCAACTCTGCTTAGGAAACTGACAAGAACAGTAGCTTCTCTTCAGTCCAATACACTGTACTTGCTGGGAACAGACGCGAGTGCTATTTGCACTGTGTATGGCAATGGGAGCGCAATAGTGACTCTTCTTAGCAGAAAACAACTCTTGGTCGTAGGAGCAGAAACTGCATGGGATTCAACTCCATTTAGGACTGGGAAACAAACGCTAGCTCGCCTTGCAAGAAACACACTCTGCTTTTGAGAAAACAGCACTCTTCTACTCTCCTGTGTTTCCTATAGGGCCTGAACAGTGAGCTTGCTCAGAACAAAAGAACTGTGCTTCCTACACACACGGGGCATATCTAGTTCAACTCTGCTTAGGAAACTGACAAGAACAGTAGCTTCTCTTCAGTCCAATACACTGTACTTGCTGGGAACAGACGCGAGTGCTATTTGCACTGTGTATGGCAATGGGAGCTCAATAGTGACTCTTCTTTGCAGTAAACAACTCTTGCTAGTAGGAGCAGAAACTGCATGGGATTCAACTCCGTTTAGGAATGGGAAAAAAACGCTAGCTCGCCTTGCAAGAAACACACTCTGCTTTTGAGAAAACAGCACTCTTCTACTCTCCTGTGTTTCCTATAGGGCCTGAACAGTGAGCTTGCTCAGAGCAAAAGAACTGTGCTTCCTACACACGGGGCATATCTAGTTCAACTCTGCTTAGGAAACTGACAAGAACAGTAGCTTCTCTTCAGTCCAATACACTGTACTTGCTGAGAACAGACACAAGTGCTATTTGCACTGTGTATGGCAATGGGAGCGCAATAGTGACTCTTCTTAGCAGAAAACAGCTCTTGCTCATAGGACCAGAAACTGTATGGGATTCAACTCCGTTTAGGACTGGGAAACAAACGCTAGCTCGCCTTGCAAGAAACACACTCTGCTTTTGAGAAAACAGCACTCTACTACTCATCTGTGTTTCCTATAGGGCCAGAAAAGTGAGCTTGCTGAGAACAAAAGAACTGTGCTTCCTACACACACGGGGCATATCTAGTTCAACTCTGCTTAGGAAACTGACAAGAACAGTAGCTTCTCTTCGGTCCAATACACTGTACTTGCTGGGAACAGACGCGAGTGCTATTTGCACTGTGTATGGCAATGGGAGCGCAATAGTGACTCTTCTTTGCAGTAAACAACTCTTGCTAGTAGGAGCAGAAACTGCATGGGATTCAACTCCGTTTAGGACTGGGAAACAAACGCTAGCTCGCCTTGCAAGAAACACACTCTGCTTTTGAGAAAACAGCACTCTTCTACTCTCCTGTGTTTCCTATAGGGCCAGAACATTGAGCTTGCTCAGAACAAAAGAACTGTGCTTCCTACACACACGGGCCATATCTAGTTCAACTCTGCTTAGGAAACTGACAAGAACAGTAACATCTCTTCAGTCCAATACACTGTACTTGCTGGGAACAGACGCGAGTGCTATTTGCACTGTGTATGGCAATGGGAGCACAATAGTGACTCTTCTTTGCAGAAAACAACTCTTGATCGTAGGACCAGAATCTGCATGGGATTCAACTCCGTTTAGGACTGGGAAACAAACGCTAGCTCGCCTTGCAAGAAATACACTCTGCTTTTGAGAAAAGAGCACTCTTCTACTCTCCTGTGTTTCCTATAGGGCCTGAACAGTGAGCTTGCTCAGAACAAAAGAACTGTGCTTCCTACACACACGGGGCATATCTAGTTCAACTCTGCTTAGGAAACTGACAAGAACAGTAGCTTCTATTCAGTCCAATACACTCTACTTGCTGGGAAGAGACGCGAGTGCTATTTGCATGTGTATGCTAATGGAAGCTCAATAGTGACTCTTCTTAGCAGAAAACAACTCTTGTTCTTAGTACCAGAAACTGCATGGGATTCAACTCCGTTTAGGACTGGGAAACAAACGCTAGCTCGCCTTGCAAGAAACACACTCTGCTTTTGAGAAAACAGCACTCTTCTACTCTCCTGTGTTTCCTATAGGGCCAGAACAGTGAGCTTGCTCAGAACAAAAGAACTGTGCTTCCCACACACTCGGGGCATATCTAGTTCAACTCTGCTTAGGAAACTGACAAGAACAGTAGCTTCTCTTCAGTCCAATACACTGTACTTGCTGGGAACAGACGCGAGTGCTATTTGCACTGTGTATGGCAATGGGAGCGCAATAGTGACTCTTCTTAGCAGAAAACAACTCTTGCTAGTAGGACCAGAAACTGTATGGGATTCAGCTACGTTTAGGACTGGGAGACAAACGCTTGCTCGCCTTGCAAGAAACACACTCTGCTTTTGAGAAAACAGCACTCTTCTACTCTCCTGTGTTTCCTATAGGGCCTGAACAGTGAGCTTGCTCAGAACAAAAGAACTGTGCTTCCTACACACACGGGGCATATCTAGTTCAACTCTGCTTAGGAAACTGACAAGAACAGTAGCTTCTCTTCAGTCCAATACACTGTACTTGCTGGGAACAGACGCGAGTGCTATTTGCACTGTGTATGGCAATGGGAGCTCAATAGTGACTCTTCTTTGCAGAAAACAACTCTTGCTAGTAGGAGCAGAAACTGCATGGGATTCAACTCCGCTTAGGACTGGGAAACAAACGCTAGCTCGCCTTGCAAGAAACACACTCTGCTTTTGAGAAAACAGCACTCTTCTACTCTCCTGTGTTTCCTATAGGGCCAGAAAATTGAGCTTGCTCAGAACAAAAGAACTGTGCTTCCTACACACACGGGGCATATCTAGTTCAACTCTGCTTAGGAAACTGACAAGAACAGTAGCTTCTCTTCAGTCCAATACACTGTACTTGCTGGGAACAGATGCGAGTGCTATTTGCACTGTGTATGGCAATTGGAGCTCAGCAGTGACTCCTCTTAGCAGAAAACAACTCTTGCTCGTGGACCAGAAACTGCATGGGATTCAACTCCATTTAGGACTGGGAAACAAATGCTAGCTCGCCTTGCAAGAAACACACTCTGCTTTTGAGAAAACAGCACTCTTCTACTCTCCTGTGTTTCCTATAGGGCCAGAACATTGAGCTTGCTCAGAACAAAAGAACTGTGCTTCCACAAACACGGGGCATATCTAGTTCAACTCTGCTTAGGAAACTGACAAGAACAGTAGCTTCTCTTCAGTCCAATACACTGTACTTGCTGGGAACAGACGTGAGTTCTATTTGCACTGTGTATGGCAATGGGAGCACAATAGTGACTCTTCTTAGCAGAAAACAACTCTTGCTAGTAGGAGCAGAAACAGCATGGGATTCAACTCCGTTTAGGACTGGGAAACAAACGCTAGCTTGCCTTGCAAGAAACACACTCTGCTTTTGAGGAAACAGCACTCTTCTACTCTCCTGTGTTTCCTATAGGGCCAGAACAGTGAGCTTGCTCAGAATAAAAGAACTGTGCTTCCTACACACACGGGGCATATCTAGTTCAACTCTGCTTAGGAAACTGAACAGTAGCTTCTCTTCAATCCAATACACTGTACTTGCTGGGAACAGACGCGAGTGCTATTTGCACTGTGTATGGCAATGGGAGCACAAGAGTGACTCTTCTTACCAGAAAACAACTCTTGCTAGTAGGACCAGAAACTGTATGGGATTCAGCTCCGTTTAGGACTGGGAAACAAACGCTAGCTCGCCTTACAAGAAACACACTCTGCTTTTGAGAAAACAGCACTCTTCTACTCTCCTGTGTTTCCTATAGGGCCAGAACAGTGAGCTTGCTCAGAACAAAAGAACTGTGCTTCCTACACACACGGGGCATATTTAGTTCTACTCTGCTTAGGAAACTGACAAGAACAGTAGCTTCTCTTCAGTCCAATACACTGTACTTGCTGGGAACAGAAGCGAGTGCTATTTGCACTGTGTATGGCAATGGGAGCGCAATAGTGACTCTTCTTAGCAGAAAACAGCTCTTGCTCATAGGACCAGAATCTGTATGGGATTCAACTCCGTTTAGGACTGGGAAACAAACGCTAGCTCGCCTTGCAAGAAACACACTCTGCTTTTGAGAAAACAGCACTCTACTACTCTCCTGTGTTTCCTATAGGGCCAGAACATTGAGCTTGCTCAGAACAAAAGAACTGTGCTTCCTACACACACGGGGCATATCTAATTCAACTCTGCTTAGGAAACTGACAAGAACAGTAGCTTCTCTTCAGTCCAATACACTGTACTTGCTGGGAACAGACGCGAGTGCTATTTGCACTGTGTATGGCAATGGGAGCGCAATAGTGACTCTTCTTAGCAGAAAACAACTCTTGGTCGTAGGAGCAGAAACTGCATGGGATTCAACTCCGTTTAGAACTGGGAAACAAACGCTAGCTCGCCTTGCAAGAAACACACTCTGCTTTTGAGAAAAGAGCACTCTTCTACTCTCCTGTGTTTCCTATAGGGCCTGAACAGTGAGCTTGCTCAGAACAAAAGAACTGTGCTTCCTACACACACGGGGCATATCTAGTTCAACTCTGCTTAGGAAACTGACAAGAACAGTAGCTTCTCTTCAGTCCAATACACTGTACTTGCTGGGAACAGACGCGAGTGCTATTTGCACTGTGTATGGCAATGGGAGCTCAATAGTGACTCTTCTTTGCAGTAAACAACTCTTGCTAGTAGGAGCAGAAACTGCATGGGATTCAACTCCGTTTAGGAATGGGAAACAAACGCTAGCTCGCCTTGCAAGAAACACACTCTGCTTTTGAGAAAACAGCACTCTTCTACTCTCCTGTGTTTCCTATAGGGCCTGAACAGTGAGCTTGCTCAGAGCAAAAGAACTGTGCTTCCTACACACGGGGCATATCTAGTTCAACTCTGCTTAGGAAACTGACAAGAACAGTAGCTTCTCTTCAGTCCAATACACTGTACTTGCTGGGAACAGACGCGAGTGCTATTTGCACTGTGTATGGCAATGGGAGCTCAATAGTGACTCTTCTTAGCAGAAAACAACTCTTGGTCATAGGACCAGAAACTGCATGGGATTCAACTCCGTTTTGGACTGGGAAACAAACGCTAGCTCACCTTGCAAGAAACACACTCTGCTTTTGAGAAAACAGCACTCTTCTACTCTCCTGTGTTTCCTATAGGGCCAGAACAGTGAGCTTGCTCAGAACAAAAGAACTGTGCTTCCTACACACACGGGGCATATCTAGTTCAACTCTGCTTAGGAAACTGACAAGAACAGTAGCTTCTTTTCAATCCAATACACTGTACTTCCTGGGAATAGACGCGAGTGCTATTTGCACTGTGTATGGCAATGGGAGCACAATAGTGACTCTTCTTTGCAGAAAACAACTCTTGCTAGTAGGAGCAGAAACTGCATGGGATTCAACTCCGTTTAGGACTGGGAAACAAACGCTAGCTCGCCTTGCAAGGAACACACTCTGCTTTTGAGAAAACAGCACTCTTCTACTCTCCTGTGTTTCCTATAGGGTCAGAATATTGAGCTTGATCAGAACAAAAGAACTGTGCTTCCTACACACACGGGGCATATCTAGTTCAACTCTGCTTAGGAAACTGACAAGAACAGTAGCTTCTCTTCAGTCCAATACACTGTACTTGCTGGGAACAGACGCGAGTGCTATTTGTACTGTGTACGGCAATGGGAGCGCAATAGTGACTCTTCTTAGCAGAAAACAGCTCTTGCTCATAGGACCAGAAACTGTATGGGATTCAACTCCGTTTAGGACTGGGAAGCAAACGCTAGCTCGCCTTGCAAGAAACACACTCTGCTTTTGAGAAAACAGCACTCTACTACTCTCCTGTGTTTCTTATAGGGCCAGAACAGTGAGCTTGTTCAGAACAAAAGAACTGTGCTTCCTACACACACGGGGCATATCTAGTTCAACTCTGCTTAGGAAACTGACAAGAACAGTAGCTTCTCTTCAGTCCAATACACTGTACTTGGTGGGAACAGACGCGAGTGCTATTTGCACTGTGTATGGCAATGGGAGCACAATACTGACTCTTCTTTGCAGAAAACAAATCTTGCTCGTAGGACCAGAAACTACATGGGATTCAACTCCGTTTAGGACTGGGAAACAAACGCTAGCTCGCCTTGCAAGAAACACACTCTGCTTTTGAGAAAACAGCACTCTTCTACTCTCCTGTGTTTCCTATAGGGCCAGAACAGTGAGCTTGCTCAGAGCAAAAGAACTGTGCTTCCTACACACACGGGGCATATCTAGTTCAACTCTGCTTAGGAAACTGACAAGAACAGTAGCTTCTCTTCAGTCCAATACACTGTACTTGCTGGGAACAGACGCGAGTGCTATTTGCACTGTGTATGGCAATGGGAGCGCAATAGTGACTCTTCTTTGCAGAAAACAACTCTTGGTCGTAGGACCAGAAACTGCATGAGATTCAACTCCGTTTTGGACTGGGAAACAAACGCTAGCTCACCTTGCAAGAAACACACTCTGCTTTTGAGAAAACAGCACTCTTCTGCTCTCCTGTGTTTCCTATAGGGCCAGAACAGTGAGCTTGCTCAGAACAAAAGAACTGTGCTTCCTACACACACGGGGCATTTCTAGTTCAACTCTGCTTAGGAAACTGACAAGAACAGTAGCTTCTCTTCAATCCAATACACTGTACTTGCTGGGAACAGACGCGAGTGCTATTTGCACTGTGTATGGCAATGAGAGCACAATAGTGACTCTTCTTAGCAGAAAACAACTCTTGCTAGTAGGAGCAGAAACTGCATGGGATTCAACTCCGTTTAGTACTGGGAAACAAACGCTAGCTCGCCTTGCAAGAAACACACTCTGCTTTTGAGTAAACAGCACTCTTCTACTCTCCTGTGTTTCCTATAGGTTCAGAACATTGAGCTTGCTCAGAACAAAAGAACTGTGCTTCCTACTCACACGGGGCATATCTAGTTCAACTCTGCTTAGGAAACTGACAAGAACAGTAGCTTCTCTTCAATCCAATACACTGTACTTGCTGGGAACAGACGCGAGTGCTATTTGCACTGTGTATGGCAATGGGAGCGCAATAGTGACTCTTCTTAGCAGAAAACAGCTCTTGCTCATAGGACCAGAAACTGTATGGGATTCAACTCCGTTTAGGACTGGGAAACAAACGCTAGCTCGCCTTGCAAGAAACACACTCTGCTTTTGAGAAAACAGCACTCTTCTACTCTCCTGTGTTTCCTATAGGGCCAGAACAGTGAGCTTGCTCAGAACAAAAGAACTGTGCTTCCTACACACACGGGGCATATCTAGTTCAACTCTGCTTAGGAAACTGACAAGAACAGTAGCTTCTCTTCAGTCCAATACACTGTACTTGCTGGGAACAGACGCGAGTGCTATTTGTACTGTGTACGGCAATGGGAGCGCAATAGTGACTCTTCTTAGCAGAAAACAGCTCTTGCTCATAGGACCAGAAACTGTATGGGATTCAACTCCGTTTAGGACTGGGAAGCAAACGCTAGCTCGCCTTGCAAGAAACACACTCTGCTTTTGAGAAAACAGCACTCTACTACTCTCCTGTGTTTCTTATAGGGCCAGAACAGTGAGCTTGTTCAGAACAAAAGAACTGTGCTTCCTACACACACGGGGCATATCTAGTTCAACTCTGCTTAGGAAACTGACAAGAACAGTAGCTTCTCTTCAGTCCAATACACTGTACTTGGTGGGAACAGACGCGAGTGCTATTTGCACTGTGTATGGCAATGGGAGCACAATACTGACTCTTCTTTGCAGAAAACAAATCTTGCTCGTAGGACCAGAAACTACATGGGATTCAACTCCGTTTAGGACTGGGAAACAAACGCTAGCTCGCCTTGCAAGAAACACACTCTGCTTTTGAGAAAACAGCACTCTTCTACTCTCCTGTGTTTCCTATAGGGCCAGAACAGTGAGCTTGCTCAGAGCAAAAGAACTGTGCTTCCTACACACACGGGGCATATCTAGTTCAACTCTGCTTAGGAAACTGACAAGAACAGTAGCTTCTCTTCAGTCCAATACACTGTACTTGCTGGGAACAGACGCGAGTGCTATTTGCACTGTGTATGGCAATGGGAGCGCAATAGTGACTCTTCTTTGCAGAAAACAACTCTTGGTCGTAGGACCAGAAACTGCATGAGATTCAACTCCGTTTTGGACTGGGAAACAAACGCTAGCTCACCTTGCAAGAAACACACTCTACTTTTGAGAAAACAGCACTCTTCTGCTCTCCTGTGTTTCCTATAGGGCCAGAACAGTGAGCTTGCTCAGAACAAAAGAACTGTGCTTCCTACACACACGGGGCATTTCTAGTTCAACTCTGCTTAGGAAACTGACAAGAACAGTAGCTTCTCTTCAATCCAATACACTGTACTTGCTGGGAACAGACGCGAGTGCTATTTGCACTGTGTATGGCAATGAGAGCACAATAGTGACTCTTCTTAGCAGAAAACAACTCTTGCTAGTAGGAGCAGAAACTGCATGGGATTCAACTCCGTTTAGTACTGGGAAACAAACGCTAGCTCGCCTTGCAAGAAACACACTCTGCTTTTGAGTAAACAGCACTCATCTACTCTCCTGTGTTTCCTATAGGGTCAGAACATTGAGCTTGCTCAGAACAAAAGAACTGTGCTTCCTACTCACACGGGGCATATCTAGTTCAACTCTGCTTAGGAAACTGACAAGAACAGTAGCTTCTCTTCAATCCAATACACTGTACTTGCTGGGAACAGACGCGAGTGCTATTTGCACTGTGTATGGCAATGGGAGCGCAATAGTGACTCTTCTTAGCAGAAAACAGCTCTTGCTCATAGGACCAGAAACTGTATGGGATTCAACTCCGTTTAGGACTGGGAAACAAACGCTAGCTCGCCTTGCAAGAAACACACTCTGCTTTTGAGAAAACAGCACTCTTCTACTCTCCTGTGTTTCCTATAGGGCCAGAACAGTGAGCTTGCTCAGAACAAAAGAACTGTGCTTCCTACACACACGGGGCATATCTAGTTCAACTCTGCTTAGGAAACTGACAAGAACAGTAGCTTCTCTTCAGTCCAATACACTGTACTTGCTGGGAACAGACGCGAGTGCTATTTGCACTGTGTATGGCAATGGGAGCTCAATAGTGACTCTTCTTTGCAGTAAACAACTCTTGGTCGTAGGAGCAGAAACTGCATGGGATTCAACTCCGTTTTGGACTGGGAAACAAACGCTAGCTCACCTTGCAAGAAACACACTCTGCTTTTGAGAAAACAGCACTCTTCTACTCTCCTGTGTTTCCTATAGGGCCTGAACAGTGAGCTTGCTCAGAACAAAAGAACTGTGCTTCCTACACACACGGGGCATATCTAGTTCAACTCTGCTTAGGAAACTGACAAGAACAGTAGCTTCTCTTCAGTCCAATACACTGTACTTGCTGGGAACAGACGCGAGTGCTATTTGCACTGTGTATGGCAATGGGAGCGCAATAGTGACTCTTCTTTGCAGAAAACAACTCTTGCTAGTAGGAGCAGAAACTGCATGGGATTCAACTCCGTTTAGGACTGGGAAACAAACGCTAGCTCGCCTTGCAAGAAACACACTCTGCTTTTGAGAAAACAGCACTCTTCTACTCTCCTGTGTTTCCTATAGGGTCAGAACATTGAGCTTGCTCAGAACAAAAGAACTGTGCTTCCTACACACACGGGGCATATCTAGTTCAACTCTGCTTAGGAAACTGACAAGAACAGTAGCTTCTCTTCAGTCCAATACACTGTACTTGCTGGGAACAGACGCGAGTGCTATTTGCACTGTGTATGGCAATGGGAGCGCAATAGTGACTCTTCTTAGCAGAAAACAGTTCTTGCTCATAGGACCAGAAACTGTATGGGATTCAACTCCGTTTAGGACTGGGAAACAAACGCTAGCTCGCCTTGCAAGAAACACACTCTGCTTTTGAGAAAACAGCACTCTTCTACTCTCCTGTGTTTCCTATAGGGCCAGAACAGTGAGCTTGCTCAGAACAAAAGAACTGTGCTTCCTACACACACGGGGCATATCTAGTTCAACTCTGCTTAGGAAACTGACAAGAACAGTAGCTTCTCTTCAGTCCAATACACTGTACTTGCTGGGAACAGACGCGAGTGCTATTTGCACTGTTTATGGCAATGGGAGCACAATAGTGACTCTTCTTTGCAGAAAACAACTCTTGCTAGTAGGAGCAGAAACTGCATGGGATTCAACTCCGTTTAGGACTGGGAAACAAACGCTAGCTCGCCTTGCAAGAAACACACTCTGCTTTTGAGAAAACAGCACTCTTCTACTCTCCTGTGTTTCCTATAGGGCCAGAACAGTGAGCTTGCTCAGAACAAAAGAACTGTGCTTCCTACACACACGGGGCATATCTAGTTCAACTCTGCTTAGGAAACTGACAAGAACAGTAGCTTCTCTTCAGTCCAATACACTGTACTTGCTGGGAACAGACGCGAGTGCTATTTGCACTGTGTATGGCAATGGGAGCTCAATAGTGACTCTTCTTAGCAGAAAACAACTCTTGGTCGTAGGACCAGAAACTGCATGGGATTCAACTCCGTTTAGGACTGGGAAACAAACGCTAGCTCGCCTTGCAAGAAACACACTCTGCTTTTGAGAAAACAGCACTCTTCTACTCTCCTGTGTTTCCTTTAGGGCCAGAACATTGAGCTTGCTCAGAACAAAAGAACTGTGCTTCCTACACACACGGGGCATATCTAGTTCAACTCTGCTTAGGAAACTGACAAGAACAGTAGCTTCTCTTCAGTCCAATACACTGTACTTGCTGGGAACAGAAGTGAGTGCTATTTGCACTGTGTATGGCAATGGGAGCACAATAGTGACTCTTCTTTGGAGAAAACAACTCTTGCTAGTAGGAGCAGAAACTGCATGGGATTCAACTCCGATTAGGACTGGGAAACAAACGCTAGCTCGCCTTGCAAGAAACACACTCTGCTTTTGAGAAAACAGCACTCTTATATTCTACTGTGTTTCCTATAGGGCCAGAACATTGAGCTTGCTCAGAACAAAAGAACTGTGCTTCCTACACACACGGGGCATATCTAGTTCAACTCTGCTTAAGAAACTGACAAGAACAGTAGCTTCTCTTCAGTCCAATACACTGTACTTGCTGGGAACAGACGCGAGTGCTATTTGCACTGTGTACGGCAATGGGAGCGCAATAGTGACTCTTCTTAGCAGAAAACAGCTCTTGCTCATAGGACCAGAAACTGTATGGGATTCAACTCCGTTTAGGACTGGGAAACAAACGCTAGCTCGCCTTGCAAGAAACACACTCTGCTTTTGAGAAAACAGCACTCTACTACTCTCCTGGGTTTCCTATAGGGCCAGAACATTGAGCTTGCTCAGAACAAAAGAACTGTGCTTCCTACACACACGGGGCATATCTAGTTCAACTCTGCTTAGGAAACTGACAAGAACAGTAGCTTCTCTTCAGTCCAATACACTGTACTTGCTGGGAACAGACGCGAGTGCTATTTGCACTGTGTATGGCAATGGGAGCGCAATAGTGACTCTTCTTTGCAGAAAACAACTCTTGCTGGTAGGACCAGAAACTGAATGGGATTCAACTCCGTTTAGGACTGGGAAACAAACACTAGCTCGCCTTGCAAGAAACACACTCTGCTTTTGAGAAAAGAGCACTCTTCTACTCTCCTGTGTTTCCTATAGGGTCAGAACATTGAGCTTGCTCAGAACAAAAGAACTGTGCTTCCTACACACACGGGGCATATCTAGTTCAACTCTGCTTAGGAAACTGACAAGAACAGTAGCTTCTCTTCAGTCCAATACACTGTACTTGCTGGGAACAGACACGAGTGCTATTTGCACTGTGTATGGCAATGGGAGCGCAATAATGACTCTTCTTAGCAGAAAACAACTCTTGGTCGTAGGACCAGAAACTGCATGGGATTCAACTCCGTTTTGGACTGGGAAACAAACGCTAGCTCGCCTTGCAAGAAATACACTCTGCTTTTGAGAAAACAGCACTCTTCTACTCTCCTGTGTTTCCTATAGGGCCAGAGCAGTGAGCTTGCTCAGAACAAAAGAACTGTGCTTCCTACACACACGGGGCATATCTAGTTCAACTCTGCTTAGGAAACTGACAAGAACAGTAGCTTCTCTTCAATCCAATACACTGTACTTGCTGGGAACAGACGCGAGTGCTATTTGCACTGTGTATGGCAATGGGAGCGCAATAGTGACTCTTCTTTGCAGAAAACAACTCTTGGTCGTAGGACCAGAAACTGCATGGGATTCAACTCCGTTTAGGACTGGGAAACAAACGCTAGCTCGCCTTGCAAGAAACACACTCTGCTTTTGAGAAAACAGCACTCTTCTACTCTCCTGTGTTTCCTATAGGGCCTGAACAGTGAGCTTGCTCAGAACAAAAGAACTGTGCTTCCTACACACACGGGGCATATCTAGTTCAACTCTGCTTAGGAAACTGACAAGAACAGTAGCTTCTCTTCAGTCCAATACACTGTACTTGCTGGGAACAATCGCGAGTGCTATTTGCACTGTGTATGGCAATGGGAGCGCAATAGTGACTCCTCTTAGCAGAAAACAACTCTTGCTTGTGGACCAGAAACTGTATGGGATTCAACTCCATTTACGACTGGGAAACAAATGCTAGCTCGCCTTGTAAGAAATACACTCTGCTTATGAGAAAACAGCACTCTTCTAATCTCCTGTGTTTCCTATAGGGCCAGAACAGTGAGCTTGCTCAGAACAAAACAACTGTGCTTCCTACACACACGGGGCATATCTAGTTCAACTCTGCTTAGGAAACTGGCAAGAACAGTAGCTTCTCTTCAGTCCAATACACTGTACTTGCTGGGAACAGACGCGAGTGCTATTTGCACTGTGTATGGCAATTGGAGCACAATAGTGACTCTTCTTTGCAGTAAACAACTCTTGCTAGTAGGAGCAGAAACTGTATGGGATTCAACTCCATTTACGACTGGGAAACAAATGCTAGCTCGCCTTGCAAGAAACACACTCTGCTTATGAGAAAACAGCACTCTTCTACTCTCCTGTGTTTCCTATAGGGCCAGAACAGTGAGCTTGCTCAGAACAAAAGAACTGTGCTTCCTACACACACGGGGCATATCTAGTTCAACTCTGCTTAGGAAACTGACAAGAACAGTAGCTTCTCTTCAGTCCAATACACTGTACTTGCTGGGAACAGACGCGAGTGCTATTTGCACTGTTTATGGCAATGGGAGCACAATAGTGACTCTTCTTTGCAGAAAACAGCTCTTGCTCATAGGAGCAGAAACTGCATGGGATTCAACTCCGTTTAGGACTGGGAAACAAACGCTAGCTCGCCTTGCAAGAAACACACTCTGCTTTTGAGAAAACAGCACTCTTCTACTCTCCTGTGTTTCCTATAGGGCCAGAACAGTGAGCTTGCTCAGAACAAAAGAACTGTGCTTCCTACACACACGGGGCATATCTAGTTCAACTCTGCTTAGGAAACTGACAAGAACAGTAGCTTCTCTTTAGTCCAATACACTCTACTTGCTGGGAACAGACGGGAGTGCTATTTGCACTGTGTATGGCAATTGGAGCGCAGCAGTGACTCTTCTTTGCAGAAAACAACTCTTGCTAGTAGGAGCAGAAACTGCATGGGATTCAACTCCGTTTAGCACTGGGAAACAAATGCTAGCTCGCCTTGCAAGAAACACACTCTGCTTTTGAGAAAACAGCACTCTTCTACTCTCCTGTGTTTCCTTTAGGGCCAGAACATTGAGCTTGCTCAGAACAAAAGAACTGTGCTTCCTACACACACGGGGCATATCTAGTTCAACTCTGCTTAGGAAACTGACAAGAACAGTAGCTTCTCTTCAGTCCAATACACTGTACTTGCTGGGAACAGAAGCGAGTGCTATTTGCACTGTGTATGGCAATGGGAGCACAATAGTGACTCTTCTTTGCAGAAAACAACTCTTGCTAGTAGGAGCAGAAACTGTATGGGATTCAACTCCGTTTAGGACTGGGAAACAAACGCTAGCTCGCCTTGCAAAAAACACACTCTGCTTTTGAGAAAACAGCACTCTACTACTCATCTGTGTTTCCTATAGGGCCAGAACAGTGAGCTTGCTGAGAACAAAAGAGCTGTGCTTCCTACACACACGGGGCATATCTAGTTCAACTCTGCTTAGGAAACTGACAAGAACAGTAGCTTCTCTTCGGTCCAATACACTGTACTTGCTGGGAACAGACGCGAGTGCTATTTGCACTGTGTATGGCAATGGGAGCGCAATAGTGACTCTTCTTTGCAGTAAACAACTCTTGCTAGTAGGAGCAGAAACTGCATGGGATTCAACTCCGTTTAGGACTGGGAAACAAACGCTAGCTCGCCTTGCAAGAAACACACTCTGCTTTTGAGAAAACAGCACTCTTCTACTCTCCTGTGTTTCCTTTAGGGCCAGAACATTGAGCTTGCTCAGAAAAAAAGAACTGTGCTTCCTACACACACGGGGCATATCTAGTTCAACTCTGCTTAGGAAACTGACAAGAACAGTAGCTTCTCTTCAATCCAATACACTGTACTTGCTGGGAACAGATGCGAGTGCTATTTGCACTGTGTATGGCAATGGGAGCGCAATAGTGACTCTTCTTAGCAGAAAATATCTCTTGCTCTTAGGACCAGAAACTGTATGGGTTTCAACTCCGTTTAGGACTGGGAAACAAACGCTAGCTCGCCTTGCAAGAAACACACTCTGCTTTTGAGAAAACAGCACTCTACTACTCTCCTGTGTTTCCTATAGGGCCAGAACAGTGAGCTTGCTCAGAACAAAAGAACTGTGCTTCCTACACACACGGGGCATATCTAGTTCAACTCTGCTTAGGAAACTGACAAGAACAGTAGCTTCTCTTCAGTCCAATACACTGTACTTGCTGGGAACAGACGCGAGTGCTATTTGCACTGTGTATGACAATGGGAGCGCAATAGTGACTCTTCTTAGCAGAAAACAACTCTTGCTCATAGGAGCAGAAACTGCATGGGATTCAACTCTGTTTAGGACTCGGAAACAAACGCTAGCTCGCCTTGCAAGAAACATACTCTGCTTTTGAGAAAACAGCACTCTTCTACTCTCCTGTGTTTCCTATAGGGCCAGAACATTGAGCTTGCTCAGAAAAAAAGAACTGTGCTTCCTACACACACGGGGCATATCTAGTTCAACTCTGCTTAGGAAACTGACAAGAACAGTAGCTTCTCTTCAATCCAATACACTGTACTTGCTGGGAACAGATGCGAGTGCTATTTGCACTGAGTATGGCAATGGGAGCGCAATAGTGACTCTTCTTAGCAGAAAATATCTCTTGCTCTTAGGACCAGAAACTGTATGGGTTTCAACTCCGTTTAGGACTGGGAAACAAACGCTAGCTCGCCTTGCAAGAAACACACTCTGCTTTTGAGAAAACAGCACTCTACTACTCTCCTGTGTTTCCTATAGGGCCAGAACAGTGAGCTTGCTCAGAACAAAAGAACTGTGCTTCCTACACACACGGGGCATATCTAGTTCAACTCTGCTTAGGAAACTGACAAGAACAGTAGCTTCTCTTCAGTCCAATACACTGTACTTGCTGGGAACAGACGCGAGAGCTATTTGCACTGTGTATGACAATGGGAGCGCAATAGTGACTCTTCTTAGCAGAAAACAACTCTTGCTCGTAGGAGCAGAAACTGCATGGGATTCAACTCTGTTTAGGACTCGGAAACAAACGCTAGCTCGCCTTGCAAGAAACATACTCTGCTTTTGAGAAAACAGCACTCTTCTACTCTCCTGTGTTTCCTATAGTGCCAGAACAGTGAGCTTGCTCAGAACAAAAGAACTGTGCTTCCTACACACACGGGGCATATCTAGTTCAACTCTGCTTAGGAAACTGACAAGAACAGTAGCTTCTCTTCAGTCCAATACACTGTACTTGCTGGGAACAGACGCGAGTGCTATTTGCACTGTGTATGGCAATGGGAGCGCAATAGTGACTCTTCTTAGCAGAAAACAGCTCTTGCTCATAGGACCAGAAACTGTATGGGATTCAACTCCGTTTAGGACTGGGAAACAAACGCTAGCTCGCCTTGCAAGAAACACACTCTGCTTTTGAGAAAACAGCACTCTTCTACTCTCCTTGTGTTTCCTATAGGGCCAGAACATTGAGCTTGCTCAGAACAAAAGAACTGTGCTTCCTACACACACGGGGCATATCTAGTTCAACTCTGCTTAGGAAACTGACAAGAACAGTAGCTTCTCTTCAGTCCAATACACTGTACTTGCTGGGAACAGACGCCAGTGCTATTTGCACTGTGTATGGCAATGGGAGCTCAATAGTGACTCTTCTTAGCAGAAAACAACTCTTGGTCGTAGGACCAGAAACTGCATGGGATTCAACTCCGTTTAGGACTGGGAAACAAACGCTAGCTCGCCTTGCAAGAAACACACTCTGCTTTTGAGAAAACAGCACTCTTCTACTCTCCTGTGTTTCCTATAGGGCCAGAACAGTGAGCTTGCTCAGAACAAAAGAACTGTGCTTCCTACACACACGGGCATATCTAGTTCAACTCTGCTTAGGAAACTGACAAGAACAGTAGCTTCTCTTCAATCCAATACACTGTACTTGCTGGGAACAGACGCGAGTGCTATTTGCACTGTGTATGGCAATGGGAGCACAATAGTGACTCTTCTTTGCAGAAAACAACTCTTGCTAGTAGGAGCAGAAACTGCATGGGATTCAACTCCGTTTAGGACTGGGAAACAAACGCTAGCTCGCCTTGCAAGGAACACACTCTGCTTTTGAGAAAACAGCACTCTTCTACTCTCCTGTGTTTCCTATAGGGTCAGAATATTGAGCTTGCTGAGAACAAAAGAACTGTGCTTCCTACACACACGGGGCATATCTAGTTCAACTCTGCTTAGGAAACTGACAAGAACAGTAGCTTCTCTTCAGTCCAATACACTGTACTTGCTGGGAACAGACGCGAGTGCTATTTGCACTGTGTACGGCAATGGGAGCGCAATAGTGACTCTTCTTAGCAGAAAACAGCTCTTGCTCATAGGACCAGAAACTGTATGGGATTCAACTCCGTTTAGGACTGGGAAGCAAACGCTAGCTCGCCTTGCAAGAAACACACTCTGCTTTTGAGAAAACAGCACTCTACTGCTCTCCTGTGTTTCTTATAGGGCCAGAACAGTGAGCTTGCTCAGAACAAAAGAACTGTGCTTCCTACACACACGGGGCATATCTAGTTCAACTCTGCTTAGGAAACTGACAAGAACAGTAGCTTCTCTTCAGTCCAATACACTGTACTTGGTGGGAACAGACGCGAGTGCTATTTGCACTGTGTATGGCAATGGGAGCACAATACTGACTCTTCTTAGCAGAAAACAAATCTTGCTCGTAGGACCAGAAACTACATGGGATTCAACTCCGTTTAGGACTGGGAAACAAACGCTAGCTCGCCTTGCAAGAAACACACTCTGCTTTTGATAAAACAGCACTCTTCTACCCTCCTGTGTTTCCTATAGGGCCAGAACAGTGAGCTTGCTCAGAGCAAAAGAACTGTGCTTCCTACACACACGGGGCATATCTAGTTCAACTCTGCTTAGGAAACTGACAAGAACAGTAGCTTCTCTTCAGTCCAATACACTGTACTTGCTGGGAACAGACGCGAGTGCTATTTGCACTGTGTATGGCAATGGGAGCGCAATAGTGACTCTTCTTTGCAGAAAACAACTCTTGGTCGTAGGACCAGAAACTGCATGAGATTCAACTCCGTTTTGGACTGGGAAACAAACGCTAGCTCACCTTGCAAGAAACACACTCTGCTTTTGAGAAAACAGCACTCTACTACTCTCCTGTGTTTCCTATAGGGCCAGAACAGTGAGCTTGCTCAGAACAAAAGAACTGTGCTTCCTACACACACGGGGCATTTCTAGTTCAACTCTGCTTAGGAAACTGACAAGAACAGTAGCTTCTCTTCAATCCAATACACTGTACTTGCTGGGAACAGACGCGAGTGCTATTTGCACTGTGTATGGCAATGGGAGCGCAATAGTGACTCTTCTGAGCAGAAAACAACTCTTGCTAGTAGGAGCAGAAACTGCATGGGATTCAACTCCGTTTAGGACTGGGAAACAAACGCTAGCTCGCCTTGCAAGAAACACACTCTGCTTTTGAGAAAAGAGCACTCTTCTACTCTCCTGTGTTTCCTATAGGGTCAGAACATTGAGCTTGCTCAGAACAAAAGAACTGTGCTTCCTACACACACGGGGCATATCTAGTTCAACTCTGCTTAGGAAACTGACAAGAACAGTAGCTTCTCTTCAGTCCAATACACTGTACTTGCTGGGAACAGACGCGAGTGCTATTTGCACTGTGTACGGCAATGGGAGCACAATAGTGACTCTTCTTAGCAGAAAACAGCTCTTGCTCATAGGACCAGAAACTGTATGGGATTCAACTCCGTTTAGGACTGGGAAACAAACGCTAGCTCGCCTTGCAAGAAACACACTCTGCTTTTGAGAAAACAGCACTCTTCTACTCTCCTGTGTTTCCTATAGGGCCAGAACATTGAGCTTGCTCAGAACAAAAGAACTGTGCTTCCTACACACACGGGGCATATCTAGTTCAACTCTGCTTAGGAAACTGACAAGAACAGTAGCTTCTCTTCAGTCCAATACACTGTACTTGCTGGGAACAGACGCGAGAGCTATTTGCACTGTGTATGGCAATGGGAGCACAATAGTGACTCTTCTTTGCAGAAAACAACTCTTGCTAGTAGGAGCAGAAACTGCATGGGATTCAACTCCGTTTAGGACTGGGAAACAAACGCTAGCTCGCCTTGCAAGAAACACACTCTGCTTTTGAGAAAACAGCACTCTTATATTCTACTGTGTTTCCTATAGGGCCAGAACATTGAGCTTGCTCAGAACAAAAGAACTGTGCTTCCTACACACACGGGGCATATCTAGTTCAACTCTGCTTAGGAAACTGACCAGAACAGTAGCTTCTCTTCAGTCCAATACACTGTACTTGCTGGAACAGACGCGAGTGCTATTTGCACTGTGTATGGCAATGGGAGCGCAATAGTGACTCTTCTTTGCAGAAAACAACTCTTGCTGGTAGGACCAGAAACTGAATGGGATTCAACTCCGTTTAGGACTGGGAAACAAACACTAGCTCGCCTTGCAAGAAACACACTCTGCTTTTGAGAAAAGAGCACTCTTCTACTCTCCTGTGTTTCCTATAGGGTCAGAACATTGAGCTTGCTCAGAACAAAAGAACTGTGCTTCCTACACACACGGGGCATATCTAGTTCAACTCTGCTTAGGAAACTGACAAGAACAGTAGCTTCTCTTCAGTCCAATACACTGTACTTGCTGGAACAGACGCGAGTGCTATTTGCACTGTGTATGGCAATGGGAGCGCAATAGTGACTCTTCTTTGCAGAAAACAACTCTTGGTCGTAGGACCAGAAACTGCATGGGATTCAACTCCGTTTAGGACTGGGAAACAAATGCTAGCTCGCCTTGCAAGAAACACACTCTGCTTTTGAGAAAACAGCACTCTTCTACTCTCCTGTGTTTCCTATAGGGCCTGAACAGTGAGCTTGCTCAGAACAAAAGAACTGTGCTTCCTACACACACGGGGCATATCTAGTTCAACTCTGCTTAAGAAACTGACAAGAACAGTAGCTTCTCTTCAGTCCAATACACTGTACTTGCTGGGAACAATCGCGAGTGCTATTTGCACTGTGTATGGCAATGGGAGCGCAATAGTGACTCCACTTAGCAGAAAACAACTCTTGCTTGTGGACCAGAAACTGTATGGGATTCAACTCCATTTACGACTGGGAAACAAATGCTAGCTCGCCTTGTAAGAAATACACTCTGCTTATGAGAAAACAGCACTCTTCTACTCTCCTGTGTTTCCTATAGGGCCAGAACAGTGAGCTTGCTCAGAACAAAAGAACTGTGCTTCCTACACACACGGGGCATATCTAGTTCAACTCTGCTTAGGAAACTGGCAAGAACAGTAGCTTCTCTTCAGTCCAATACACTGTACTTGCTGGGAACAGACGCGAGTGCTATTTGCACTGTGTATGGCAAATGGAGCACAATAGTGACTCTTCTTTGCAGTAAACAACTCTTGCTAGTAGGAGCAGAAACTGTATGGGATTCAACTCCATTTACGACTGGGAAACAAATGCTAGCTCGCCTTGCAAGAAACACACTCTGCTTATGAGAACACAGCACTCTTCTACTCTCCTGTGTTTCCTATAGGGCCAGAACAGTGAGCTTGCTCAGAACAAAAGAACTGTGCTTCCTACACACACGGGGCATATCTAGTTCAACTCTGCTTAGGAAACTGACAAGAACAGTAGCTTCTCTTCAGTCCAATACACTGTACTTGCTGGGAACAGACGCGAGTGCTATTTGCACTGTTTATGGCAATGGGAGCACAATAGTGACTCTTCTTTGCAGAAAACAGCTCTTGCTCATAGGAGCAGAAACTGCATGGGATTCAACTCCGTTTAGGACTGGGAAACAAACGCTAGCTCGCCTTGCAAGAAACACACTCTGCTTTTGAGAAAACAGCACTCTTCTACTCTCCTGTGTTTCCTATAGGGCCAGAACAGTGAGCTTGCTCAGAACAAAAGAACTGTGCTTCCTACACACACGGGGCATATCTAGTTCAACTCTGCTTAGGAAACTGACAAGAACAGTAGCTTCTCTTTAGTCCAATACACTGTACTTGCTGGGAACAGACGCGAGTGCTATTTGCACTGTGTATGCAATTGGAGCGCAGCAGTGACTCTTCTTTGCAGAAAACAACTCTTGCTAGTAGGAGCAGAAACTGCATGGGATTCAAATCCGTTTAGGACTGGGAAACAAATGCTAGCTCGCCTTGCAAGAAACACACTCTGCTTTTGAGAAAACAGCACTCTTCTACTCTCCTGTGTTTCCTTTAGGGCCAGAACATTGAGCTTGCTCAGAACAAAAGAACTGTGCTTCCTACACACACGGGGCATATCTAGTTCAACTCTGCTTAGGAAACTGACAAGAACAGTAGCTTCTCTTCAGTCCAATACACTGTACTTGGTGGGAACAGACGCGAGTGCTATTTGCACTGTGTATGGCAATGGGAGCGCAAAACTGACTCTTCTTAGCAGAAAACAAATCTTGCTCGTAGGACCAGAAACTACATGGGATTCAACTCCGTTTAGGACTGGGAAACAAACGCTAGCTCGCCTTGCAAGAAACACACTCTGCTTTTGATAAAACAGCACTCTTCTACCCTCCTGTGTTTCCTATAGGGCCAGAACAGTGAGCTTGCTCAGAGCAAAAGAACTGTGCTTCCTACACACACGGGGCATATCTAGTTCAACTCTGCTTAGGAAACTGACAAGAACAGTAGCTTCTCTTCAGTCCAATACACTGTACTTGCTGGGAACAGACGCGAGTGCTATTTGCACTGTGTATGGCAATGGGAGCGCAATAGTGACTCTTCTTTGCAGAAAACAATTCTTGGTCGTAGGACCAGAAACTGCATGAGATTCAACTCCGTTTTGGACTGGGAAACAAACGCTAGCTCACCTTGCAAGAAACACACTCTGCTTTTGAGAAAACAGCACTCTACTACTCTCCTGTGTTTCCTATAGGGCCAGAACAGTGAGCTTGCTCAGAACAAAAGAACTGTGCTTCCTACACACACGGGGCATTTCTAGTTCAACTCTGCTTAGGAAACTGACAAGAACAGTAGCTTCTCTTCAATCCAATACACTGTACTTGCTGGGAACAGACGCGAGTGCTATTTGCACTGTGTATGGCAATGGGAGCGCAATAGTGACTCTTCTGAGCAGAAAACAACTCTTGCTAGTAGGAGCAGAAACTGCATGGGATTCAACTCCGTTTAGGACTGGGAAACAAACGCTAGCTCGCCTTGCAAGAAACACACTCTGCTTTTGAGAAAACAGCACTCTTCTACTCTCCTGTGTTTCCTATAGGGTCAGAACATTGAGCTTGCTCAGAACAAAAGAACTGTGCTTCCTACACACACGGGGCATATCTAGTTCAACTCTGCTTAGGAAACTGACAAGAACAGTAGCTTCTCTTCAGTCCAATACACTGTACTTGCTGGGAACAGACGCGAGTGCTATTTGCACTGTGTACGGCAATGGGAGCACAATAGTGACTCTTCTTAGCAGAAAACAGCTCTTGCTCATAGGACCAGAAACTGTATGGGATTCAACTCCGTTTAGGACTGGGAAACAAACGCTAGCTCGCCTTGCAAGAAACACACTCTGCTTTTGAGAAAACAGCACTCTTCTACTCTCCTGTGTTTCCTATAGGGCCAGAACATTGAGCTTGCTCAGAACAAAAGAACTGTGCTTCCTACACACACGGGGCATATCTAGTTCAACTCTGCTTAGGAAACTGACAAGAACAGTAGCTTCTCTTCAGTCCAATACACTGTACTTGCTGGGAACAGACGCGAGAGCTATTTGCACTGTGTATGGCAATGGGAGCACAATAGTGACTCTTCTTTGCAGAAAACAACTCTTGCTAGTAGGAGCAGAAACTGCATGGATTCAACTCCGTTTAGGACTGGGAAACAAACGCTAGCTCGCCTTGCAAGAAACACACTCTGCTTTTGAGAAAACAGCACTCTTCTACTCTCCTGTGTTTCCTATAGGGCCAGAACATTGAGCTTGCTCAGAACAAAAGAACTGTGCTTCCTACACACACGGGGCATATCTAGTTCAACTCTGCTTAAGAAACTGACAAGAACAGTAGCTTCTCTTCAGTCCAATACACTGTACTTGCTGGGAACAGACGCGAGTGCTATTTGCACTGTGTATGGCAATGGGAGCGCAATAATGACTCTTCTTAGCAGAAAACGGCTCTTGCTCATAGGACCAGAAACTGTATGGGATTCAACTCCTTTTAGGACTGGGAAACAAACGCTAGCTCGCCTTGCAAGAAACACACTCTGCTTTTGAGAAAACAGCACTCTACTACTCTCCTGTGTTTCCTATAGGGCCAGAACAGTGAGCTTGCTCAGAACAAAAGAACTGTGCTTCCTACACACACGGGGCATATCTAGTTCAACTCTGCTTAGGAAACTGACAAGAACAGTAGCTTCTCTTCAGTCCAATACACTGTACTTGCTGGGAACAGACGCGAGTGCTATTTGCACTGTGTATGGCAATGGGAGCGCAATAGTGACTCTTCTTTGCAGTAAACAACTCTTGCTAGTAGGAGCAGAAACTGCATGGGATTCAACTCCGTTTAGGACTGGGAAACAAACGCTAGCTCGCCTTGCAAGAAACACACTCTGCTTTTGAGAAAACAGCACTCTTCTACTCTCCTGTGTTTCCTATAGGGCCTGAACAGTGAGCTTGCTCAGAACAAAAGAACTGTGCTTCCTACACACACGGGGCATATCTAGTTCAACTCTGCTTAGGAAACTGACAAGAACAGTAGCTTCTCTTCAGTCCAATACACTGTACTTGCTGGGAACAGACGCGAGTGCTATTTGCACTGTGTATGGCAATGGGAGCTCAATAGTGACTCTTCTTAGCAGAAAACAACTCTTGGTCGTAGGACCAGAAACTGCATGGGATTCAACTCCGTTTT